>NW_027617087.1:0-150156 GCF_964187855.1 Myxine glutinosa | reverse complement strand
TTTCAACACTAACACAAGTGCGAAAAGTGGTTTTTCAACACTAACACAAGTGCGAAAAGTGTTTTTCCCACACTAATACAAGTGCAAAAGTGGTTTCCTGCACCAACACAAGTGCGAAAAGTGGTTTTTCAACACTAACACAAGTGCGAAAAGTGGTTTTTCAACACTAACACAAGTGCGAAAAGTGCTTTTTCCACACTAATACAAGTGCAAAAGTGGTTTCCTGCACCAACACAAGTGCGAAAAGTGGTTTTTCAACACGAACACAAGTGCGAAAAGTCGTTTTTCAACACTATCACAAGTGCAAAAAGTGTTTTTTCCACACTAATACAAGTGCAAAAGTGGTTTCCTGCACCAACACAAGTGCAAAAAGTGGTTTTTCAACACTAACACAAGTGCGAAAAGTGGTTTTTCAACACTAACACAAGTGCGAAAAGTGGTTTTTCAACACTAACACAAGTGCGAAAAGTGGTTTTTCCACACTAATACAAGTGCAAAAGTGGTTTCCTGCACCAACACAAGTGCGAAAAGTGGTTTTTCAACACTAACACAAGTGCGAAAAGTGGTTTTTCAACACTAACACAAGTGCGAAAAGTGGTTTTTCAACACTAACACAAGTGCAAATGTGGTTTCCTGCACCAACACAAGTGCGAAAAGTGGTTTTTCAACACTAACACAAGTGCGAAAAGTGGTTTTTCAACACTAACACAAGTGCCAAAAGTGGTTTTTCAACACTAACACAAGTGCGAAAAGTGGTTTTTCCACACTAATACAAGTGCAAAAGTGGTTTCCTGCACCAACACAAGTGCGAAAAGTGGTTTTTCAACACTAACACAAGTGCGAAAAGTGGTTTTTCCACACTAAAACAAGTGCAAATGTGGTTTCCTGCACCAACACAAGTGCGAAAAGTGGTTTTTCAACACTAACACAAGTGCGAAAAGTGGTTTTTCACACTAATACAAGTGCAAAAGTGGTTTCCTGCACCAACACAAGTGCGAAAAGTGGTTTTTCAACACTAACACAAGTGCGAAAAGTGGTTTTTCACACTAATACAAGTGCAAAAGTGGTTTCCTGCACCAACACAAGTGCGAAAAGTGTTTTTTCAACACTAACACAAGTGCGAAAAGTGGTTTTTCAACACTAACACAAGTGCGAAAAGTGGTTTTTCAACACTAACACAAGTGCGAAAAGTGGTTTTTCCACACTAATACAAGTGCAAAAGTGGTTTCCTGCACCAACACAAGTGCGAAAAGTGGTTTTTCAACACTAACACAAGTGCGAAAAGTGGTTTTTCACACTAATACAAGTGCAAAAGTGGTTTCCTGCACCAACACAAGTGCGAAAAGTGGTTTTTCAACACCAACACAAGTGCGAAAAGTGGTTTTTCAACACTAACACAAGTGCGAAAAGTGGTTTTTCAACACTAACACAAGTGCGAAAAGTGTTTTTCCCACACTAATACAAGTGCAAAAGTGGTTTCCTGCACCAACACAAGTGCGAAAAGTGGTTTTTCAACACTAACACAAGTGCGAAAAGTGGTTTTTCAACACTAACACAAGTGCGAAAAGTGCTTTTTCCACACTAATACAAGTGCAAAAGTGGTTTCCTGCACCAACACAAGTGCGAAAAGTGGTTTTTCAACACGAACACAAGTGCGAAAAGTCGTTTTTCAACACTATCACAAGTGCAAAAAGTGTTTTTTCCACACTAATACAAGTGCAAAAGTGGTTTCCTGCACCAACACAAGTGCAAAAAGTGGTTTTTCAACACTAACACAAGTGCGAAAAGTGGTTTTTCAACACTAACACAAGTGCGAAAAGTGGTTTTTCAACACTAACACAAGTGCGAAAAGTGGTTTTTCCACACTAATACAAGTGCAAAAGTGGTTTCCTGCACCAACACAAGTGCGAAAAGTGGTTTTTCAACACTAACACAAGTGCGAAAAGTGGTTTTTCAACACTAACACAAGTGCGAAAAGTGGTTTTTCAACACTAACACAAGTGCAAATGTGGTTTCCTGCACCAACACAAGTGCGAAAAGTGGTTTTTCAACACTAACACAAGTGCGAAAAGTGGTTTTTCAACACTAACACAAGTGCGAAAAGTGGTTTTTCAACACTAACACAAGTGCGAAAAGTGGTTTTTCCACACTAATACAAGTGCAAAAGTGGTTTCCTGCACCAACACAAGTGCGAAAAGTGGTTTTTCAACACTAACACAAGTGCGAAAAGTGGTTTTTCCACACTAAAACAAGTGCAAATGTGGTTTCCTGCACCAACACAAGTGCGAAAAGTGGTTTTTCAACACTAACACAAGTGCGAAAAGTGGTTTTTCCACACGAATACAAGTGCAAAAGTGGTTTCCTGAACCAACACAAGTGCGAAAAGTGGTTTTTGAAAACTATCACAAGTGCAAAAAGTGTTTTTTCCACACTAGTACAAGTGCAAAAGTGGTTTCCTGCACCAACACAAGTGCGAAAAGTGGTTTTTCAACACTAACACAAGTGCGAAAAGTGGTTTTTCAACACTAACACAAGTGCGAAAAGTGGTTTTTCAACACTAACACAAGTGCGAAAAGTGGTTTTTCAACACTAACACAAGTGCGAAAAGTGGTTTTTCCACACTAATACAAGTGCAAAAGTGGTTTCCTGCACCAACACAAGTGCGAAAATTGGTTTTTCAACACTAACACAAGTGCGAAAAGTGTTTTTTCAACACTAACACAAGTGCGAAAAGTGGTTTTTCCACACTAATACAAGTGCAAAAGTGGTTTCCTGCACCAACACAAGTGCGAAAAGTGGTTTTTCAACATGAACACAAGTGCGAAAAGTGGTTTTTCAAAACTATCACAAGTGCAAAAAGTGTTTTTTCCACACTAATACAAGTGCAAAAGTGGTTTCCTGCACCAATACAAGTGCGAAAAGTGGTTTTTCAACACTAACACAAGTGCGAAAAGTGGTTTTTCCACACGAATACAAGTGCAAAAGTGGTTTCCTGAACCAACACAAGTGCGAAAAGTGGTTTTTCAACACTAACACAAGTGCGAAAAGTGGTTTTTCAACACTAACACAAGTGCGAAAAGTGGTTTTTCCATACTAATACAAGTGCAAAAGTGGTTTCCTCCACCAACACAAGTGTGAAAAGTGGTTTTTCAACACTAACACAAGTGCGAAAAGTGGTTTTTCAAAACTAACACAAGTGCGAAAAGTGGTTTTTCAACACTAACATAAGTGCGAAAAGTGGTTTTTCAACACTATCACAAGTGCAAAAAGTGTTTTTTCCACACTAATACAAGTGCAAAAGTGGTTTCCTGCACCAACACAAGTGCGAAAAGTGGTTTTTCAACACGAACACAAGTGCGAAAAGTGGTTTTTCAACACTAACACAAGTGCGAAAAGTGGTTTTTCAACACTAACACAAGTGCGAAAAGTGGTTTTTCAACACTAACACAAGTGCGAAAAGTGTTTTTTCAACACTAACACAAGTGCGAAAAGTGGTTTTTCAACACTAACACAAGTGCGAAAAGTGGTTTTTCAACACTAACACAAGTGCGAAAAGTGGTTTTTCCACACTAATACAAGTGCAAAAGTGGTTTCCTGCACCAACACAAGTGCGAAAAGTGGTTTTTCAACACTAACATAAGTGCGAAAAGTGGTTTTTCACACTAATACAAGTGCAAAAGTGGTTTCCTGCACCAACACAAGTGCGAAAAGTGGTTTTTCAACACTAACACAAGTGCGAAAAGTGGTTTTTCAACACTAACACAAGTGCGAAAAGTGGTTTTTCAACACTAACACAAGTGCGAAAAGTGTTTTTCCCACACTAATACAAGTGCAAAAGTGGTTTCCTGCACCAACACAAGTGCGAAAAGTGGTTTTTCAACACTAACACAAGTGCGAAAAGTGGTTTTTCAACATTAACACAAGTGCGAAAAGTGCTTTTTCCACACTAATACAAGTGCAAAAGTGGTTTCCTGCACCAACACAAGTGCGAAAAGTGGTTTTTCAACACGAACACAAGTGCGAAAAGTCGTTTTTCAACACTATCACAAGTGCAAAAAGTGTTTTTTCCACACTAATACAAGTGCAAAAGTGGTTTCCTGCACCAACACAAGTGCAAAAAGTGGTTTTTCAACACTAACACAAGTGCGAAAAGTGGTTTTTCAACACTAACACAAGTGCGAAAAGTGGTTTTTCAACACTAACACAAGTGCGAAAAGTGGTTTTTCCACACTAATACAAGTGCAAAAGTGGTTTCCTGCACCAACACAAGTGCGAAAAGTGGTTTTTCAACACTAACACAAGTGCGAAAAGTGGTTTTTCAACACTAACACAAGTGCGAAAAGTGGTTTTTCCACACTAATACAAGTGCAAATGTGGTTTCCTGCACCAACACAAGTGCGAAAAGTGGTTTTTCAACACTAACACAAGTGCAAAAAGTGGTTTTTCAACACTAACACAAGTGCGAAAAGTGGTTTTTCAACACTAACACAAGTGCGAAAAGTGGTTTTTCCACACTAATACAAGTGCAAAAGTGGTTTCCTGCACCAACACAAGTGCGAAAAGTGGTTTTTCAACACTAACACAAGTGCGAAAAGTGGTTTTTCCACACTAAAACAAGTGCAAATGTGGTTTCCTGCACCAACACAAGTGCGAAAAGTGGTTTTTCAACACTAACACAAGTGCGAAAAGTGGTTTTTCCACACGAATACAAGTGCAAAAGTGGTTTCCTGCACCAACACAAGTGTGAAAAGTGGTTTTTCAAAACTAACAAGTGCGAAAAGTGGTTTTTCAACACTAACACAAGTGCGAAAAGTGGTTTTTCAACACTAACACAAGTGCGAAAAGTATTTTTTCCACACTAATACAAGTGCAAAAATGGTTTCCTGCACCAACACAAGTGTGAAAAGTGGTTTTTCAACACTAACACAAGTGCGAAAAGTGGTTTTTCAAAACTAACAAGTGCGAAAAGTGGTTTTTCAACACTAACACAAGTGCGAAAAGTGGTTTTTCAACACTAACACAAGTGCGAAAAGTATTTTTTCCACACTAATACAAGTGCAAAAATGGTTTCCTGCACCAACACAAGTGCGAAAAGTGGTTTTTCAACACTAACATAAGTGCGAAAAGTGGTTTTTCAACACTATCACAAGTGCAAAAAGTGTTTTTTCCACACTAATACAAGTGCAAAAGTGGTTTCCTGCACCAACACAAGTGCGAAAAGTGGTTTTTCAACACGAACACAAGTGCGAAAAGTGGTTTTTCAACACTAACACAAGTGCGAAAAGTGGTTTTTCAACACTAACACAAGTGCGAAAAGTGGTTTTTCAACACTAACACAAGTGCGAAAAGTGTTTTGTCCACACTAATACAAGTGCAAAAGTGGTTTCCTCCACCAACACAAGTGTGAAAAGTGGTTTTTCAACACTAACACAAGTGCGAAAAGTGGTTTTTCAAAACTAACAAGTGCGAAAAGTGGTTTTTCAACACTAACACAAGTGCGAAAAGTGGTTTTTCAACACTAACACAAGTGCGAAAAGTATTTTTTCCACACTAATACAAGTGCAAAAATGGTTTCCTGCACCAACACAAGTGCGAAAAGTGGTTTTTCAACACTAACATAAGTGCGAAAAGTGGTTTTTCAACACTATCACAAGTGCAAAAAGTGTTTTTTCCACACTAATACAAGTGCAAAAGTGGTTTCCTGCACCAACACAAGTGCGAAAAGTGGTTTTTCAACACGAACACAAGTGCGAAAAGTGGTTTTTCAACACTAACACAAGTGCGAAAAGTGGTTTTTCAACACTAACACAAGTGCGAAAAGTGTTTTGTCCACACTAATACAAGTCCAAAAGTGGTTTCCTGCACCAACACAAGTACGAAAAGTGGTTTTTCAACACTAACACAAGTGCGAAAAGTGGTTTTTCAACACTAACACAAGTGCGAAAAGTGGTTTTTCAACACTAACACAAGTGCGAAAAGTGGTTTTTCCACACTAATACAAGTGCAAAAGTGGTTTCCTGCACCAACACAAGTGCGAAAAGTGGTTTTTCAACACGAACACAAGTGCGAAAAGTGGTTTTTCAACACTAACACAAGTGCGAAAAGTGGTTTTTCAACACTAACACAAGTGCGAAAAGTGGTTTTTCAACACTAACACAAGTGCGAAAAGTGTTTTTTCCACACTAATACAAGTGCAAAAGTGGTTTCCTGCACCAACACAAGTGCGAAAAGTGGTTTTTCAACACTAACACAAGTGCGAAAAGTGGTTTTTCAACACTAACACAAGTGCGAAAAGTGGTTTTTCAACACTAACACAAGTGCGAAAAGTGGTTTTCCACACTAATACAAGTGCAAAAGTGGTTTCCTGCACCAACACAAGTGCGAAAAGTGTTTTTTCAACACTAACACAAGTGCGAAAAGTGGTTTTTCAACACTAACACAAGTGCGAAAAGTGTTTTTTCCACACTAATACAAGTGCAAAAGTGGTTTCCTGCACCAACACAAGTGCGAAAAGTGTTTTTTCAACACTAACACAAGTGCGAAATGTGGTTTTTCAACACTAACACAAGTGCGAAAAGTGTTTTTTAAACACTAACACAAGTGCGAAAAGTGGTTTTTCCACACTAATACAAGTGCAAAAGTGGTTTCCTGCACCAACACAAGTGCGAAAAGTGGTTTTTCAACACGAACACAAGTGCGAAAAGTGGTTTTTCAAAACTATCACAAGTGCAAAAAGTGTTTTTTCCACACTAATACAAGTGCAAAAGTGGTTTCCTGCACCAACACAAGTGCGAAAAGTGTTTTTTCAACACTAACACAAGTGCGAAAAGTGGTTTTTCAACACTAACACAAGTGCGAAAAGTGGTTTTTCAACACTAACACAAGTGCGAAAAGTGGTTTTTCCACACTAATACAAGTGCAAAAGTGGTTTCCTGCACCAACACAAGTGCGAAAAGTGGTTTTTCAACACTAACACAAGTGCGAAAAGTGGTTTTTCACACTAATACAAGTGCAAAAGTGGTTTCCTGCACCAACACAAGTGCGAAAAGTGGTTTTTCAACACTAACACAAGTGCGAAAAGTGGTTTTTCAACACTAACACAAGTGCGAAAAGTGGTTTTTCAACACTAACACAAGTGCGAAAAGTGTTTTTCCCACACTAATACAAGTGCAAAAGTGGTTTCCTGCACCAACACAAGTGCGAAAAGTGGTTTTTCAACACTAACACAAGTGCGAAAAGTGGTTTTTCAACACTAACACAAGTGCGAAAAGTGCTTTTTCCACACTAATACAAGTGCAAAAGTGGTTTCCTGCACCAACACAAGTGCGAAAAGTGGTTTTTCAACACGAACACAAGTGCGAAAAGTCGTTTTTCAACACTATCACAAGTGCAAAAAGTGTTTTTTCCACACTAATACAAGTGCAAAAGTGGTTTCCTGCACCAACACAAGTGCAAAAAGTGGTTTTTCAACACTAACACAAGTGCGAAAAGTGGTTTTTCAACACTAACACAAGTGCGAAAAGTGGTTTTTCAACACTAACACAAGTGCGAAAAGTGGTTTTTCCACACTAATACAAGTGCAAAAGTGGTTTCCTGCACCAACACAAGTGCGAAAAGTGGTTTTTCAACACTAACACAAGTGCGAAAAGTGGTTTTTCAACACTAACACAAGTGCGAAAAGTGGTTTTTCAACACTAACACAAGTGCAAATGTGGTTTCCTGCACCAACACAAGTGCGAAAAGTGGTTTTTCAACACTAACACAAGTGCGAAAAGTGGTTTTTCAACACTAACACAAGTGCCAAAAGTGGTTTTTCAACACTAACACAAGTGCGAAAAGTGGTTTTTCCACACTAATACAAGTGCAAAAGTGGTTTCCTGCACCAACACAAGTGCGAAAAGTGGTTTTTCAACACTAACACAAGTGCGAAAAGTGGTTTTTCCACACTAAAACAAGTGCAAATGTGGTTTCCTGCACCAACACAAGTGCGAAAAGTGGTTTTTCAACACTAACACAAGTGCGAAAAGTGGTTTTTCACACTAATACAAGTGCAAAAGTGGTTTCCTGCACCAACACAAGTGCGAAAAGTGGTTTTTCAACACTAACACAAGTGCGAAAAGTGGTTTTTCACACTAATACAAGTGCAAAAGTGGTTTCCTGCACCAACACAAGTGCGAAAAGTGTTTTTTCAACACTAACACAAGTGCGAAAAGTGGTTTTTCAACACTAACACAAGTGCGAAAAGTGGTTTTTCAACACTAACACAAGTGCGAAAAGTGGTTTTTCCACACTAATACAAGTGCAAAAGTGGTTTCCTGCACCAACACAAGTGCGAAAAGTGGTTTTTCAACACTAACACAAGTGCGAAAAGTGGTTTTTCACACTAATACAAGTGCAAAAGTGGTTTCCTGCACCAACACAAGTGCGAAAAGTGGTTTTTCAACACTAACACAAGTGCGAAAAGTGGTTTTTCAACACTAACACAAGTGCGAAAAGTGGTTTTTCAACACTAACACAAGTGCGAAAAGTGTTTTTCCCACACTAATACAAGTGCAAAAGTGGTTTCCTGCACCAACACAAGTGCGAAAAGTGGTTTTTCAACACTAACACAAGTGCGAAAAGTGGTTTTTCAACACTAACACAAGTGCGAAAAGTGCTTTTTCCACACTAATACAAGTGCAAAAGTGGTTTCCTGCACCAACACAAGTGCGAAAAGTGGTTTTTCAACACGAACACAAGTGCGAAAAGTCGTTTTTCAACACTATCACAAGTGCAAAAAGTGTTTTTTCCACACTAATACAAGTGCAAAAGTGGTTTCCTGCACCAACACAAGTGCAAAAAGTGGTTTTTCAACACTAACACAAGTGCGAAAAGTGGTTTTTCAACACTAACACAAGTGCGAAAAGTGGTTTTTCAACACTAACACAAGTGCGAAAAGTGGTTTTTCCACACTAATACAAGTGCAAAAGTGGTTTCCTGCACCAACACAAGTGCGAAAAGTGGTTTTTCAACACTAACACAAGTGCGAAAAGTGGTTTTTCAACACTAACACAAGTGCGAAAAGTGGTTTTTCAACACTAACACAAGTGCAAATGTGGTTTCCTGCACCAACACAAGTGCGAAAAGTGGTTTTTCAACACTAACACAAGTGCGAAAAGTGGTTTTTCAACACTAACACAAGTGCGAAAAGTGGTTTTTCAACACTAACACAAGTGCGAAAAGTGGTTTTTCCACACTAATACAAGTGCAAAAGTGGTTTCCTGCACCAACACAAGTGCGAAAAGTGGTTTTTCAACACTAACACAAGTGCGAAAAGTGGTTTTTCCACACGAATACAAGTGCAAAAGTGGTTTCCTGAACCAACACAAGTGCGAAAAGTGGTTTTTCAACACTAACACAAGTGCGAAAAGTGGTTTTTCAACACTAACACAAGTGCGAAAAGTGGTTTTTCCATACTAATACAAGTGCAAAAGTGGTTTCCTCCACCAACACAAGTGTGAAAAGTGGTTTTTCAACACTAACACAAGTGCGAAAAGTGGTTTTTCAAAACTAACACAAGTGCGAAAAGTGGTTTTTCAACACTAACATAAGTGCGAAAAGTGGTTTTTCAACACTATCACAAGTGCAAAAAGTGTTTTTTCCACACTAATACAAGTGCAAAAGTGGTTTCCTGCACCAACACAAGTGCGAAAAGTGGTTTTTCAACACGAACACAAGTGCGAAAAGTGGTTTTTCAACACTAACACAAGTGCGAAAAGTGGTTTTTCAACACTAACACAAGTGCGAAAAGTGGTTTTTCAACACTAACACAAGTGCGAAAAGTGTTTTTTCAACACTAACACAAGTGCGAAAAGTGGTTTTTCAACACTAACACAAGTGCGAAAAGTGGTTTTTCAACACTAACACAAGTGCGAAAAGTGGTTTTTCCACACTAATACAAGTGCAAAAGTGGTTTCCTGCACCAACACAAGTGCGAAAAGTGGTTTTTCAACACTAACATAAGTGCGAAAAGTGGTTTTTCACACTAATACAAGTGCAAAAGTGGTTTCCTGCACCAACACAAGTGCGAAAAGTGGTTTTTCAACACTAACACAAGTGCGAAAAGTGGTTTTTCAACACTAACACAAGTGCGAAAAGTGGTTTTTCAACACTAACACAAGTGCGAAAAGTGTTTTTCCCACACTAATACAAGTGCAAAAGTGGTTTCCTGCACCAACACAAGTGCGAAAAGTGGTTTTTCAACACTAACACAAGTGCGAAAAGTGGTTTTTCAACATTAACACAAGTGCGAAAAGTGCTTTTTCCACACTAATACAAGTGCAAAAGTGGTTTCCTGCACCAACACAAGTGCGAAAAGTGGTTTTTCAACACGAACACAAGTGCGAAAAGTCGTTTTTCAACACTATCACAAGTGCAAAAAGTGTTTTTTCCACACTAATACAAGTGCAAAAGTGGTTTCCTGCACCAACACAAGTGCAAAAAGTGGTTTTTCAACACTAACACAAGTGCGAAAAGTGGTTTTTCAACACTAACACAAGTGCGAAAAGTGGTTTTTCAACACTAACACAAGTGCGAAAAGTGGTTTTTCCACACTAATACAAGTGCAAAAGTGGTTTCCTGCACCAACACAAGTGCGAAAAGTGGTTTTTCAACACTAACACAAGTGCGAAAAGTGGTTTTTCAACACTAACACAAGTGCGAAAAGTGGTTTTTCCACACTAATACAAGTGCAAATGTGGTTTCCTGCACCAACACAAGTGCGAAAAGTGGTTTTTCAACACTAACACAAGTGCAAAAAGTGGTTTTTCAACACTAACACAAGTGCGAAAAGTGGTTTTTCAACACTAACACAAGTGCGAAAAGTGGTTTTTCCACACTAATACAAGTGCAAAAGTGGTTTCCTGCACCAACACAAGTGCGAAAAGTGGTTTTTCAACACTAACACAAGTGCGAAAAGTGGTTTTTCCACACTAAAACAAGTGCAAATGTGGTTTCCTGCACCAACACAAGTGCGAAAAGTGGTTTTTCAACACTAACACAAGTGCGAAAAGTGGTTTTTCCACACGAATACAAGTGCAAAAGTGGTTTCCTGAACCAACACAAGTGCGAAAAGTGGTTTTTCAACACTAACACAAGTGCGAAAAGTGGTTTTTCAACACTAACACAAGTGCGAAAAGTGGTTTTTCCATACTAATACAAGTGCAAAAGTGGTTTCCTCCACCAACACAAGTGTGAAAAGTGGTTTTTCAACACTAACACAAGTGCGAAAAGTGGTTTTTCAAAACTAACAAGTGCGAAAAGTGGTTTTTCAACACTAACACAAGTGCGAAAAGTGGTTTTTCAACACTAACACAAGTGCGAAAAGTATTTTTTCCACACTAATACAAGTGCAAAAATGGTTTCCTGCACCAACACAAGTGTGAAAAGTGGTTTTTCAACACTAACACAAGTGCGAAAAGTGGTTTTTCAAAACTAACAAGTGCGAAAAGTGGTTTTTCAACACTAACACAAGTGCGAAAAGTGGTTTTTCAACACTAACACAAGTGCGAAAAGTATTTTTTCCACACTAATACAAGTGCAAAAATGGTTTCCTGCACCAACACAAGTGCGAAAAGTGGTTTTTCAACACTAACATAAGTGCGAAAAGTGGTTTTTCAACACTATCACAAGTGCAAAAAGTGTTTTTTCCACACTAATACAAGTGCAAAAGTGGTTTCCTGCACCAACACAAGTGCGAAAAGTGGTTTTACAACACGAACACAAGTGCGAAAAGTGGTTTTTCAACACTAACACAAGTGCGAAAAGTGGTTTTTCAACACTAACACAAGTGCGAAAAGTGGTTTTTCAACACTAACACAAGTGCGAAAAGTGTTTTGTCCACACTAATACAAGTGCAAAAGTGGTTTCCTCCACCAACACAAGTGTGAAAAGTGGTTTTTCAACACTAACACAAGTGCGAAAAGTGGTTTTTCAAAACTAACAAGTGCGAAAAGTGGTTTTTCAACACTAACACAAGTGCGAAAAGTGGTTTTTCAACACTAACACAAGTGCGAAAAGTATTTTTTCCACACTAATACAAGTGCAAAAATGGTTTCCTGCACCAACACAAGTGCGAAAAGTGGTTTTTCAACACTAACATAAGTGCGAAAAGTGGTTTTTCAACACTATCACAAGTGCAAAAAGTGTTTTTTCCACACTAATACAAGTGCAAAAGTGGTTTCCTGCACCAACACAAGTGCGAAAAGTGGTTTTTCAACACGAACACAAGTGCGAAAAGTGGTTTTTCAACACTAACACAAGTGCGAAAAGTGGTTTTTCAACACTAACACAAGTGCGAAAAGTGTTTTGTCCACACTAATACAAGTCCAAAAGTGGTTTCCTGCACCAACACAAGTACGAAAAGTGGTTTTTCAACACTAACACAAGTGCGAAAAGTGGTTTTTCAACACTAACACAAGTGCGAAAAGTGGTTTTTCAACACTAACACAAGTGCGAAAAGTGGTTTTTCCACACTAATACAAGTGCAAAAGTGGTTTCCTGCACCAACACAAGTGCGAAAAGTGGTTTTTCAACACGAACACAAGTGCGAAAAGTGGTTTTTCAACACTAACACAAGTGCGAAAAGTGGTTTTTCAACACTAACACAAGTGCGAAAAGTGGTTTTTCAACACTAACACAAGTGCGAAAAGTGTTTTTTCCACACTAATACAAGTGCAAAAGTGGTTTCCTGCACCAACACAAGTGCGAAAAGTGGTTTTTCAACACTAACACAAGTGCGAAAAGTGGTTTTTCAACACTAACACAAGTGCGAAAAGTGGTTTTTCAACACTAACACAAGTGCGAAAAGTGGTTTTCCACACTAATACAAGTGCAAAAGTGGTTTCCTGCACCAACACAAGTGCGAAAAGTGTTTTTTCAACACTAACACAAGTGCGAAAAGTGGTTTTTCAACACTAACACAAGTGCGAAAAGTGTTTTTTCCACACTAATACAAGTGCAAAAGTGGTTTCCTGCACCAACACAAGTGCGAAAAGTGTTTTTTCAACACTAACACAAGTGCGAAATGTGGTTTTTCAACACTAACACAAGTGCGAAAAGTGTTTTTTAAACACTAACACAAGTGCGAAAAGTGGTTTTTCCACACTAATACAAGTGCAAAAGTGGTTTCCTGCACCAACACAAGTGCGAAAAGTGGTTTTTCAACACGAACACAAGTGCGAAAAGTGGTTTTTCAAAACTATCACAAGTGCAAAAAGTGTTTTTTCCACACTAATACAAGTGCAAAAGTGGTTTCCTGCACCAACACAAGTGCGAAAAGTGGTTTTTCAACACGAACACAAGTGCGAAAAGTGGTTTTTCAACACTAACACAAGTGCGAAAAGTGGTTTTTCAACACTAACACAAGTGCGAAAAGTGGTTTTTCAACACTAACACAAGTGCGAAAAGTGTTTTGTCCACACTAATACAAGTGCAAAAGTGGTTTCCTCCACCAACACAAGTGTGAAAAGTGGTTTTTCAACACTAACACAAGTGCGAAAAGTGGTTTTTCAAAACTAACAAGTGCGAAAAGTGGTTTTTCAACACTAACACAAGTGCGAAAAGTGGTTTTTCAACACTAACACAAGTGCGAAAAGTATTTTTTCCACACTAATACAAGTGCAAAAATGGTTTCCTGCACCAACACAAGTGCGAAAAGTGGTTTTTCAACACTAACATAAGTGCGAAAAGTGGTTTTTCAACACTATCACAAGTGCAAAAAGTGTTTTTTCCACACTAATACAAGTGCAAAAGTGGTTTCCTGCACCAACACAAGTGCGAAAAGTGGTTTTTCAACACGAACACAAGTGCGAAAAGTGGTTTTTCAACACTAACACAAGTGCGAAAAGTGGTTTTTCAACACTAACACAAGTGCGAAAAGTGTTTTGTCCACACTAATACAAGTCCAAAAGTGGTTTCCTGCACCAACACAAGTACGAAAAGTGGTTTTTCAACACTAACACAAGTGCGAAAAGTGGTTTTTCAACACTAACACAAGTGCGAAAAGTGGTTTTTCAACACTAACACAAGTGCGAAAAGTGGTTTTTCCACACTAATACAAGTGCAAAAGTGGTTTCCTGCACCAACACAAGTGCGAAAAGTGGTTTTTCAACACGAACACAAGTGCGAAAAGTGGTTTTTCAACACTAACACAAGTGCGAAAAGTGGTTTTTCAACACTAACACAAGTGCGAAAAGTGGTTTTTCAACACTAACACAAGTGCGAAAAGTGTTTTTTCCACACTAATACAAGTGCAAAAGTGGTTTTTCAACACTAACACAAGTGTGAAAAGTGGTTTTTCAACACTAACACAAGTGCGAAAAGTGGTTTTTCAACACTAACACAAGTGCGAAAAGTGGTTTTTCAACACTAACACAAGTGCGAAAAGTGGTTTTCCACACTAATACAAGTGCAAAAGTGGTTTCCTGCACCAACACAAGTGCGAAAAGTGTTTTTTCAACACTAACACAAGTGCGAAAAGTGGTTTTTCAACACTAACACAAGTGCGAAAAGTGTTTTTTCCACACTAATACAAGTGCAAAAGTGGTTTCCTGCACCAACACAAGTGCGAAAAGTGTTTTTTCAACACTAACACAAGTGCGAAATGTGGTTTTTCAACACTAACACAAGTGCGAAAAGTGTTTTTTAAACACTAACACAAGTGCGAAAAGTGGTTTTTCCACACTAATACAAGTGCAAAAGTGGTTTCCTGCACCAACACAAGTGCGAAAAGTGGTTTTTCAACACGAACACAAGTGCGAAAAGTGGTTTTTCAAAACTATCACAAGTGCAAAAAGTGTTTTTTCCACACTAATACAAGTGCAAAAGTGGTTTCCTGCACCAACACAAGTGCGAAAAGTGTTTTTTCAACACTAACACAAGTGCGAAAAGTGGTTTTTCAACACTAACACAAGTGCGAAAAGTGGTTTTTCAACACTAACACAAGTGCGAAAAGTGGTTTTTCCACACTAATACAAGTGCAAAAGTGGTTTCCTGCACCAACACAAGTGCGAAAAGTGGTTTTTCAACACTAACACAAGTGCGAAAAGTGGTTTTTCACACTAATACAAGTGCAAAAGTGGTTTCCTGCACCAACACAAGTGCGAAAAGTGGTTTTTCAACACTAACACAAGTGCGAAAAGTGGTTTTTTCAACACTAACACAAGTGCGAAAAGTGGTTTTTCAACACTAACACAAGTGCGAAAAGTGTTTTTCCCACACTAATACAAGTGCAAAAGTGGTTTCCTGCACCAACACAAGTGCGAAAAGTGGTTTTTCAACACTAACACAAGTGCGAAAAGTGGTTTTTCAACACTAACACAAGTGCGAAAAGTGCTTTTTCCACACTAATACAAGTGCAAAAGTGGTTTCCTGCACCAACACAAGTGCGAAAAGTGGTTTTTCAACACGAACACAAGTGCGAAAAGTCGTTTTTCAACACTATCACAAGTGCAAAAAGTGTTTTTTCCACACTAATACAAGTGCAAAAGTGGTTTCCTGCACCAACACAAGTGCAAAAAGTGGTTTTTCAACACTAACACAAGTGCGAAAAGTGGTTTTTCAACACTAACACAAGTGCGAAAAGTGGTTTTTCAACACTAACACAAGTGCGAAAAGTGGTTTTTCCACACTAATACAAGTGCAAAAGTGGTTTCCTGCACCAACACAAGTGCGAAAAGTGGTTTTTCAACACTAACACAAGTGCGAAAAGTGGTTTTTCAACACTAACACAAGTGCGAAAAGTGGTTTTTCAACACTAACACAAGTGCAAATGTGGTTTCCTGCACCAACACAAGTGCGAAAAGTGGTTTTTCAACACTAACACAAGTGCGAAAAGTGGTTTTTCAACACTAACACAAGTGCCAAAAGTGGTTTTTCAACACTAACACAAGTGCGAAAAGTGGTTTTTCCACACTAATACAAGTGCAAAAGTGGTTTCCTGCACCAACACAAGTGCGAAAAGTGGTTTTTCAACACTAACACAAGTGCGAAAAGTGGTTTTTCCACACTAAAACAAGTGCAAATGTGGTTTCCTGCACCAACACAAGTGCGAAAAGTGGTTTTTCAACACTAACACAAGTGCGAAAAGTGGTTTTTCACACTAATACAAGTGCAAAAGTGGTTTCCTGCACCAACACAAGTGCGAAAAGTGGTTTTTCAACACTAACACAAGTGCGAAAAGTGGTTTTTCACACTAATACAAGTGCAAAAGTGGTTTCCTGCACCAACACAAGTGCGAAAAGTGTTTTTTCAACACTAACACAAGTGCGAAAAGTGGTTTTTCAACACTAACACAAGTGCGAAAAGTGGTTTTTCAACACTAACACAAGTGCGAAAAGTGGTTTTTCCACACTAATACAAGTGCAAAAGTGGTTTCCTGCACCA
Source organism: Myxine glutinosa (assembly GCF_964187855.1). NCBI lineage: Eukaryota > Metazoa > Chordata > Myxini > Myxiniformes > Myxinidae > Myxine > Myxine glutinosa. Next base: position 133,734 of record NW_027617087.1, on the reverse strand, counting down.
ACACAAGTGCGAAAAGTGGTTTTTCAACACTAACACAAGTGCGAAAAGTGGTTTTTCACACTAATACAAGTGCAAAAGTGGTTTCCTGCACCAACACAAGTGCGAAAAGTGGTTTTTCAACACTAACACAAGTGCGAAAAGTGGTTTTTCAACACTAACAAAGTGCGAAAAGTGGTTTTTCAACACTAACACAAGTGCGAAAAGTGTTTTTCCCACACTAATACAAGTGCAAAAGTGGTTTCCTGCACCAACACAAGTGCGAAAAGTGGTTTTTCAACACTAACACAAGTGCGAAAAGTGGTTTTTCAACACTAACACAAGTGCGAAAAGTGCTTTTTCCACACTAATACAAGTGCAAAAGTGGTTTCCTGCACCAACACAAGTGCGAAAAGCGGTTTTTCAACACGAACACAAGTGCGAAAAGTCGTTTTTCAACACTATCACAAGTGCAAAAAGTGTTTTTTCCACACTAATACAAGTGCAAAAGTGGTTTCCTGCACCAACACAAGTGCAAAAAGTGGTTTTTCAACACTAACACAAGTGCGAAAAGTGGTTTTTCAACACTAACACAAGTGCGAAAAGTGGTTTTTCAACACTAACACAAGTGCGAAAAGTGGTTTTTCCACACTAATACAAGTGCAAAAGTGGTTTCCTGCACCAACACAAGTGCGAAAAGTGGTTTTTCAACACTAACACAAGTGCGAAAAGTGGTTTTTCAACACTAACACAAGTGCGAAAAGTGGTTTTTCAACACTAACACAAGTGCAAATGTGGTTTCCTGCACCAACACAAGTGCGAAAAGTGGTTTTTCAACACTAACACAAGTGCGAAAAGTGGTTTTTCAACACTAACACAAGTGCGAAAAGTGGTTTTTCAACACTAACACAAGTGCGAAAAGTGGTTTTTCCACACTAATACAAGTGCAAAAGTGGTTTCCTGCACCAACACAAGTGCGAAAAGTGGTTTTTCAACACTAACACAAGTGCGAAAAGTGGTTTTTCCACACGAATACAAGTGCAAAAGTGGTTTCCTGAACCAACACAAGTGCGAAAAGTGGTTTTTCAACACTAACACAAGTGCGAAAAGTGGTTTTTCAACACTAACACAAGTGCGAAAAGTGGTTTTTCCATACTAATACAAGTGCAAAAGTGGTTTCCTCCACCAACACAAGTGTGAAAAGTGGTTTTTCAACACTAACACAAGTGCGAAAAGTGGTTTTTCAAAACTAACACAAGTGCGAAAAGTGGTTTTTCAACACTAACACAAGTGCGAAAAGTGGTTTTTCAACACTAACACAAGTGCGAAAAGTATTTTTTCCACACTAATACAAGTGCAAAAATGGTTTCCTGCACCAACACAAGTGCGAAAAGTGGTTTTTCAACACTAACATAAGTGCGAAAAGTGGTTTTTCAACACTATCACAAGTGCAAAAAGTGTTTTTTCCACACTAATACAAGTGCAAAAGTGGTTTCCTGCACCAACACAAGTGCGAAAAGTGGTTTTTCAACACGAACACAAGTGCGAAAAGTGGTTTTTCAACACTAACACAAGTGCGAAAAGTGGTTTTTCAACACTAACACAAGTGCGAAAAGTGGTTTTTCGACACTAACACAAGTGCGAAAAGTGTTTTTTCCACACTAATACAAGTGCAAAAGTGGTTTCCTGCACCAACACAAGTGCGAAAAGTGGTTTTTCAACACTAACACAAGTGCGAAAAGTGGTTTTTCAACACTAACACAAGTGCGAAAAGTGGTTTTTCAACACTAACACAAGTGCGAAAAGTGGTTTTTCCACACTAATACAAGTGCAAAAGTGGTTTCCTGCACCAACACAAGTGCGAAAAGTGTTTTTTCAACACTAACACAAGTGCGAAAAGTGGTTTTTCAACACTAATACAAGTGCGAAAAGTGTTTTTTCAACACTAACACAAGTGCGAAAAGTGGTTTTTCCACACTAATACAAGTGCAAAAGTGGTTTCCTGCACCAACACAAGTGCGAAAAGTGTTTTTTCAACACGAACACAAGTGCGAAAAGTGGTTTTTCAAAACTATCACAAGTGCAAAAAGTGTGTTTTCCACACTAATACAAGTGCAAAAGTGGTTTCCTGCACCAAGACAAGTGCGAAAAGTGGTTTTTCAACACTAACACAAGTGCGAAGTGGTTTTTCAACACTAACACAAGTGCGAAAAGTGGTTTTTCAACACTAACACAAGTGCGAAAAGTGGTTTTTCCACACTAATACAAGTGCAAAAGTGGTTTCCTGCACCAACACAAGTGCGAAAAGTTGTTTTTCAACACTAACACAAGTGCGAAAAGTGGTTTTTCAACACTAACACAAGTGCGAAAAGTGGTTTTTCAACACTACCGCAAGTGCAAAAAGTGTTTTTTCCACACTAATACAAGTGCAAAAGTGGTTTCCTGCACCAACACAAGTGCGAAAAGTTGTTTTTCAACACTAACACAAGTGCGAAAAGTGGTTTTTCAACACTAACACAAGTGCGAAAAGTGTTTTTTCAACACTAACACAAGTGCGAAAAGTGGTTTTTCCACACTAATACAAGTGCAAAAGTGGTTTCCTCCACCAACACAAGTGCGAAAAGTGGTTTTTCAACACTAACACAAGTGCGAAAAGTGGTTTTTCAACACTAACAGAAGTGCGAAAAGTGGTTTTTCAACACTAACACAAGTGCGAAAAGTGGTTTTTCAACACTAACACAAGTGCGAAAAGTGGTTTTTCAACACTAACACAAGTGCGAAAAGTGGTTTTTCCACACTAATACAAGTGCAAAAGTGGTTTCCTGCACCAACACAAGTGCGAAAAGTGGTTTTTCAACACTAACACAAGTGCGAAAAGTGGTTTTTCAACACTAACACAAGTGCGAAAAGTGATTTTCCACACTAACACAAGTGCGAAAAGTGGTTTTTCCACACTAATACAAGTGCAAAAGTGGTTTCCTGCACCAACACAAGTGCGAAAAGTGGTTTTTCAACACTAACACAAGTGCGAAAAGTGGTTTTTCAACACTAACACAAGTGCGAAAAGTTGTTTTTCCACACTAATACAAGTGCAAAAGTGGTTTCCTGCACCAACACAAGTGTGAAAAGTGGTTTTTCAACACTAACACAAGTGCGAAAAGTGTTTTTTCCACACTAATACAAGTGCAAAAGTGGTTTCCTTCACCAACACAAGTGCGAAAAGTGGTTTTTCAACACTAACACAAGTGCAAAAAGTGGTTTTTCAACACTAACACAAGTGCGAAAAGTGGTTTTTCAACACTAACACAAGTGCGAAAAGTGGTTTTTCAACACTAACACAAGTGCGAAAAGTGTTTTTTCCACACTAATACAAGTGCAAAAGTGGTTTCCTGCACCAACACAAGTGCGAAAAGTGTTTTTTCAACACTAACACAAGTGCGAAAAGTGGTTTTTCAACACTAACACAAGTGCGAAAAGTGTTTTTTCAACACTAACACAAGTGCGAAAAGTGGTTTTTCCACACTAATACAAGTGCAAAAGTGGTTTCCTGCACCAACACAAGTGCGAAAAGTGGTTTTTCAACACGAACACAAGTGCGAAAAGTGGTTTTTCAAAACTATCACAAGTGCAAAAAGTGTTTTTTCCACACTAATACAAGTGCAAAAGTGGTTTCCTGCACCAACACAAGTGCGAAAAGTGGTTTTTCAACACTAACACAAGTGCGAAAAGTGGTTTTTCAACACTAACACAAGTGCGAAAAGTGGTTTTTAAACACTAACACAAGTGCGAAAAGTGGTTTTTCAACACTAACACAAGTGCGAAAAGTGGTTTTTCCACACTAATACAAGTGCAAAAGTGGTTTCCTGCACCAACACAAGTGCAAAAAGTGGTTTTTCAACACTAACACAAGTGCGAAAAGTGGTTTTTCAACACTAACACAAGTGCGAAAAGTGGTTTTTCAACACTATCACAAGTGCAAAAAGTGTTTTTTCCACACTAATACAAGTGCAAAAGTGGTTTCCTGCACCAACACAAGTGCGAAAAGTGGTTTTTCAACACTAACACAAGTGCGAAAAGTGGTTTTTCCACACTAATACAAGTGCAAAAGTGGTTTCCTGCACCAACACAAGTGCGAAAAGTGGTTTTTCAACACTAACACAAGTGCGAAAAGTGGTTTTTCAACACTAACACAAGTGCGAAAATTGTTTTTTCCACACTAATACAAGTGCAAAAGTGGTTTCCTGCACCAACACAAGTGCGAAAAGTGTTTTTTCAACACTAACACAAGTGCGAAAAGTGGTTTTTCAACACTAACACAAGTGCGAAAAGTGGTTTTTCAACACCAACACAAGTGCGAAAAGTGGTTTTTCCACACTAATACAAGTGCAAAAGTGGTTTCCTGCACCAACACAAGTGCGAAAAGTGGTTTTTCAACACTAACACAAGTGCGAAAAGTGATTTTTCCACACTAATACAAGTGCAAAAGTGGTTTCCTGCACCAACACAAGTGCGAAAAGTGGTTTTTCAACACTAACACAAGTGTGAAAAGTGGTTTTTCAACACTAACACAAGTGCGAAAAGTGGTTTTTCAACACTAACACAAGTGCGAAAAGTGTTTTTTCCACACTAATACAAGTGCAAAAGTGGTTTCCTGCACCAACACAAGTGCGAAAAGTGTTTTTTCAACACTAACACAAGTGCGAAAAGTGGTTTTTCAACACTAACACAAGTGCGAAAAGTGTTTTTTCAACACTAACACAAGTGCGAAAAGTGGTTTTTCCACACTAATACAAGCGCAAAAGTGGTTTCCTGCACCAACACAAGTGCGAAAAGTGGTTTTTCAACACGAACACAAGTGCGAAAAGTGGTTTTTCAAAACTATCACAAGTGCAAAAAGTGTTTTTTCCACACTAATACAAGTGCAAAAGTGGTTTCCTGCACCAACACAAGTGCGAAAAGTGGTTTTTCAACACTAACACAAGTGCGAAAAGTGGTTTTTCAACACTAACACAAGTGCGAAAAGTGGTTTTTCCACACTAATACAAGTGCAAAAGTGGTTTCCTGCACCAACACAAGTGCGAAAAGTGGTTTTTCAACACTAACACAAGTGCGAAAAGTGGTTTTTCAACACTAACACAAGTGCGAAAAGTGGTTTTTCAACACTATCACAAGTGCAAAAAGTGTTTTTTCCACACTAATACAAGTGCAAAAGTGGTTTCCTGCACCAACACAAGTGCGAAAAGTGGTTTTTCAACACTAACACAAGTGCGAAAAGTGGTTTTTCCACACTAATACAAGTGCAAAAGTGGTTTCCTGCACCAACACAAGTGCGAAAAGTGGTTTTTCAACACTAACACAAGTGCGAAAAGTGGTTTTTCAACACTAACACAAGTGCGAAAAGTGGTTTTTCCACACCAATACAAGTGCAAAAGTGGTTTTTCCATACTAATACAAGTGCAAAAGTGGTTTCCTCCACCAACACAAGTGTGAAAAGTGGTTTTTCAACACTAACACAAGTGCGAAAAGTGGTTTTTCAAAACTAACACAAGTGCGAAAAGTGGTTTTTCAACACTAACACAAGTGCGAAAAGTGGTTTTTCAACACTAACACAAGTGCAAAAGTGGTTTCCTGCACCAACACAAGTGCGAAAAGTTGTTTTTCAACACTAACACAAGTGCGAAAAGTGGTTTTTCAACACTAACACAAGTGCGAAAAGTGGTTTTTCAACACTACCGCAAGTGCAAAAAGTGTTTTTTCCACACTAATACAAGTGCAAAAGTGGTTTCCTGCACCAACACAAGTGCGAAAAGTTGTTTTTCAACACTAACACAAGTGCGAAAAGTGGTTTTTCAACACTAACACAAGTGCGAAAAGTGGTTTTTCAACACTATCGCAAGTGCAAAAAGTGTTTTTTCCACACTAATACAAGTGCAAAAGTGGTTTCCTGCACCAACACAAGTGCGAAAAGTGTTTTTTCAACACTAACACAAGTGTGAAAAGTGGTTTTTCAACACTAACACAAGTGCGAAAAGTGTTTTTTCAACACTAACACAAGTGCGAAAAGTGGTTTTTCCACACTAATACAAGTGCAAAAGTGGTTTCCTCCACCAACACAAGTGCGAAAAGTGGTTTTTCAACACTAACACAAGTGCGAAAAGTGGTTTTTCAACACTAACAGAAGTGCGAAAAGTGGTTTTTCAACACTAACACAAGTGCGAAAAGTGGTTTTTCAACACTAACACAAGTGCGAAAAGTGGTTTTTCAACACTAACACAAGTGCGAAAAGTGATTTTCCACACTAACACAAGTGCGAAAAGTGGTTTTTCCACACTAATACAAGTGCAAAAGTGGTTTCCTGCACCAACACAAGTGCGAAAAGTGGTTTTTCAACACTAACACAAGTGCGAAAAGTGGTTTTTCAACACTAACACAAGTGCGAAAAGTTGTTTTTCCACACTAATACAAGTGCAAAAGTGGTTTCCTGCACCAACACAAGTGTGAAAAGTGGTTTTTCAACACTAACACAAGTGCGAAAAGTGTTTTTTCCACACTAATACAAGTGCAAAAGTGGTTTCCTGCACCAACACAAGTGCGAAAAGTGGTTTTTCAACACTAACACAAGTGCGAAAAGTAGTTTTTCAACACTAACACAAGTGCGAAAAGTGGTTTTTCAACACTAACACAAGTGCGAAAAGTGGTTTTTCCACACTAATACAAGTGCAAAAGTGGTTTCCTGCACCAACACAAGTGCGAAAATTGGTTTTTCAACACTAACACAAGTGCGAAAAGTGGTTTTTCAACACTAACACAAGTGCAAAAAGTGGTTTTTCCACACTAATACAAGTGCAAAAGTGGTTTCCTTCACCAACACAAGTGCGAAAAGTGGTTTTTCAACACTAACACAAGTGCGAAAAGTGGTTTTTCAACACTAACACAAGTGCGAAAAGTGGTTTTTCAACACTAACACAAGTGTGAAAAGTGGTTTTTCAACACTAACACAAGTTCGAAAAGTGTTTTTTCCACACTAATACAAGTGCAAAAGTGGTTTCCTGCACCAACACAAGTGTGAAAAGTGTTTTTTCAACACTAACACAAGTGCGAAAAGTGTTTTTTCAACACTAACACAAGTGCGAAAAGTGTTTTTCAACACTAACACAAGTGCGAAAAGTGGTTTTTCCACACTAATACAAGTGCAAAAGTGGTTTCCTGCACCAACACAAGTGCGAAAAGTGGTTTTTCAACACGAACACAAGTGCGAAAAGTGGTTTTTCAAAACTATCACAAGTGCAAAAAGTGTTTTTTCCACACTAATACAAGTGCAAAAGTGGTTTCCTGCACCAACACAAGTGCGAAAAGTGGTTTTTCAACACTAACACAAGTGCGAAAAGTGGTTTTTCAACACTAACACAAGTGCGAAAAGTGGTTTTTCAACACTAACACAAGTGCGAAAAGTGGTTTTTCAACACTAATACAAGTGCGAAAAGTGGTTTTTCCACACTAATTCAAGTGCAAAAGTGGTTTCCTGCACCAACACAAGTGCGAAAAGTGGTTTTTCAACACTAACACAAGTGCGAAAAGTGGTTTTTCAACACTATCACAAGTGCAAAAAGTGTTTTTTCCACACTAATACAAGTGCAAAAGTGGTTTCCTGCACCAACACAAGTGCGAAAAGTGGTTTTTCAACACTAACACAAGTGCGAAAAGTGGTTTTTCCACACTAATACAAGTGCAAAAGTGGTTTCCTGCACCAACACAAGTGCGAAAAGTGGTTTTTCAACACTAACACAAGTGCGAAAAGTGGTTTTTCAACACTAACACAAGTGCGAAAATTGTTTTTTCCACACTAATACAAGTGCAAAAGTGGTTTCCTGCACCAACACAAGTGCGAAAAGTGTTTTTTCAACACTAACACAAGTGCGAAAAGTGGTTTTTCAACACTAACACAAGTGCGAAAAGTGGTTTTTCAACACCAACACAAGTGCGAAAAGTGGTTTTTCCACACTAATACAAGTGCAAAAGTGGTTTCCTGCACCAACACAAGTACGAAAAGTGGTTTTTCAACACGAACACAAGTGCGAAAAGTGGTTTTTGAAAACTATCACAAGTGCAAAAAGTGTTTTTTCCACACTAATACAAGTGCAAAAGTGGTTTCCTGCACCAACACAAGTGCGAAAAGTGGTTTTTCAACACTAACACAAGTGCGAAAAGTGGTTTTTCAACACTAACACAAGTGCGAAAAGTGGTTTTTCAACACTAACACAAGTGCGAAAAGTGGTTTTTCAACACAAACACAAGTGCGAAAAGTGGTTTTTCCACACTAATACAAGTGCGAAAAGTGGTTTTTCCACACTAATACAAGTGCAAAAGTGGTTTCCTGCACCAACACAAGTGCGAAAAGTGTTTTTTCAACACTAACACAAGTGCGAAAAGTGGTTTTTCCACACTAATACAAGTGCAAAAGTGGTTTCCTGCACCAACACAAGTGCGAAAAGTGGTTTTTCAACATGAACACAAGTGCGAAAAGTGGTTTTTCAAAACTATCACAAGTGCAAAAAGTGTTTTTTCCACACTAATACAAGTGCAAAAGTGGTTTCCTGCACCAACACAAGTGCGAAAAGTGGTTTTTCAACACTAACACAAGTGCGAAAAGTGGTTTTTCCACACGAATACAAGTGCAAAAGTGGTTTCCTGAACCAACACAAGTGCGAAAAGTGGTTTTTCAATACTAACACAAGTGCGAAAAGTGGTTTTTCAACACTAACACAAGTGCGAAAAGTGGTTTTTCCATACTAATACAAGTGCAAAAGTGGTTTCCTCCACCAACACAAGTGCGAAAAGTGGTTTTTCAACACTAACACAAGTGCGAAAAGTGTTTTCCTGCACTAACACAAGTGCGAAAAGTGTTTTTCCCACACTAATACAAGTGCAAAAGTGGTTTCCTGCACCAACACAAGTGCGAAAAGTGGTTTTTCAACACTAACACAAGTGCGAAAAGTGGTTTTTCAACACTAACACAAGTGCGAAAAGTGCTTTTTCCACACTAATACAAGTGCAAAAGTGGTTTCCTGCACCAACACAAGTGCGAAAAGTGGTTTTTCAACACGAACACAAGTGCGAAAAGTCGTTTTTCAACACTATCACAAGTGCAAAAAGTGTTTTTTCCACACTAATACAAGTGCAAAAGTGGTTTCCTGCACCAACACAAGTGCAAAAAGTGGTTTTTCAACACTAACACAAGTGCGAAAAGTGGTTTTTCAACACTAACACAAGTGCGAAAAGTGGTTTTTCAACACTAACACAAGTGCGAAAAGTGGTTTTTCCACACTAATACAAGTGCAAAAGTGGTTTCCTGCACCAACACAAGTGCGAAAAGTGGTTTTTCAACACTAACACAAGTGCGAAAAGTGGTTTTTCAACACTAACACAAGTGCGAAAAGTGGTTTTTCAACACTAACACAAGTGCAAATGTGGTTTCCTGCACCAACACAAGTGCGAAAAGTGGTTTTTCAACACTAACACAAGTGCGAAAAGTGGTTTTTCAACACTAACACAAGTGCGAAAAGTGGTTTTTCAACACTAACACAAGTGCGAAAAGTGGTTTTTCCACACTAATACAAGTGCAAAAGTGGTTTCCTGCACCAACACGAGTGCGAAAAGTGGTTTTTCAACACTAACACAAGTGCGAAAAGTGGTTTTTCCACACTAAAACAAGTGCAAATGTGGTTTCCTGCAACAACACAAGTGCGAAAAGTGGTTTTTCAACACTAACACAAGTGCGAAAAGTGGTTTTTCCACACGAATACAAGTGCAAAAGTGGTTTCCTGAACCAACACAAGTGCGAAAAGTGGTTTTTCAACACTAACACAAGTGCGAAAAGTGGTTTTTCAACACTAACACAAGTGCGAAAAGTGGTTTTTCCATACTAATACAAGTGCAAAAGTGGTTTCCTCCACCAACACAAGTGTGAAAAGTGGTTTTTCAACACTAACACAAGTGCGAAAAGTGGTTTTTCAAAACTAACACAAGTGCGAAAAGTGGTTTTTCAACACTAACACACGTGCGAAAAGTGGTTTTTCAACACTAACACAAGTGCGAAAAGTATTTTTTCCACACTAATACAAGTGCAAAAATGGTTTCCTGCACCAACACAAGTGCGAAAAGTGGTTTTTCAACACTAACATAAGTGCGAAAAGTGGTTTTTCAACACTATCACAAGTGCAAAAAGTGTTTTTTCCACACTAATACAAGTGCAAAAGTGGCTTCCTGCACCAACACAAGTGCGAAAAGTGGTTTTTCAACACGAACACAAGTGCGAAAAGTGGTTTTTCAACACTAACACAAGTGCGAAAAGTGGTTTTTCAACACTAACACAAGTGCGAAAAGTGGTTTTTCGACACTAACACAAGTGCGAAAAGTGTTTTTTCCACACTAATACAAGTGCAAAAGTGGTTTCCTGCACCAACACAAGTGCGAAAAGTGGTTTTTCAACACTAACACAAGTGCGAAAAGTGGTTTTTCAACACTAACACAAGTGCGAAAAGTGGTTTTTCAACACTAACACAAGTGCGAAAAGTGGTTTTTCCACACTAATACAAGTGCAAAAGTGGTTTCCTGCACCAACACAAGTGCGAAAAGTGTTTTTTCAACACTAACACAAGTGCGAAAAGTGGTTTTTCAACACTAATACAAGTGCGAAAAGTGTTTTTTCAACACTAACACAAGTGCGAAAAGTGGTTTTTCCACACTAATACAAGTGCAAAAGTGGTTTCCTGCACCAACACAAGTGCGAAAAGTGTTTTTTCAACACGAACACAAGTGCGAAAAGTGGTTTTTCAAAACTATCACAAGTGCAAAAAGTGTTTTTTCCACACTAATACAAGTGCAAAAGTGGTTTCCTGCACCAAGACAAGTGCGAAAAGTGGTTTTTCAACACTAACACAAGTGCGAAGTGGTTTTTCAACACTAACACAAGTGCGAAAAGTGGTTTTTCAACACTAACACAAGTGCGAAAAGTGGTTTTTCCACACTAATACAAGTGCAAAAGTGGTTTCCTGCACCAACACAAGTGCGAAAAGTTGTTTTTCAACACTAACACAAGTGCGAAAAGTGGTTTTTCAACACTAACACAAGTGCGAAAAGTGGTTTTTCAACACTACCGCAAGTGCAAAAAGTGTTTTTTCCACACTAATACAAGTGCAAAAGTGGTTTCCTGCACCAACACAAGTGCGAAAAGTTGTTTTTCAACACTAACACAAGTGCGAAAAGTGGTTTTTCAACACTAACACAAGTGCGAAAAGTGTTTTTTCAACACTAACACAAGTGCGAAAAGTGGTTTTTCCACACTAATACAAGTGCAAAAGTGGTTTCCTCCACCAACACAAGTGCGAAAAGTGGTTTTTCAACACTAACACAAGTGCGAAAAGTGGTTTTTCAACACTAACAGAAGTGCGAAAAGTGGTTTTTCAACACTAACACAAGTGCGAAAAGTGGTTTTTCAACACTAACACAAGTGCGAAAAGTGGTTTTTCAACACTAACACAAGTGCGAAAAGTGGTTTTTCCACACTAATACAAGTGCAAAAGTGGTTTCCTGCACCAACACAAGTGCGAAAAGTGGTTTTTCAACACTAACACAAGTGCGAAAAGTGGTTTTTCAACACTAACACAAGTGCGAAAAGTGATTTTCCACACTAACACAAGTGCGAAAAGTGGTTTTTCCACACTAATACAAGTGCAAAAGTGGTTTCCTGCACCAACACAAGTGCGAAAAGTGGTTTTTCAACACTAACACAAGTGCGAAAAGTGGTTTTTCAACACTAACACAAGTGCGAAAAGTTGTTTTTCCACACTAATACAAGTGCAAAAGTGGTTTCCTGCACCAACACAAGTGTGAAAAGTGGTTTTTCAACACTAACACAAGTGCGAAAAGTGTTTTTTCCACACTAATACAAGTGCAAAAGTGGTTTCCTTCACCAACACAAGTGCGAAAAGTGGTTTTTCAACACTAACACAAGTGCGAAAAGTGGTTTTTCAACACTAACACAAGTGCGAAAAGTGGTTTTTCAACACTAACACAAGTGCGAAAAGTGGTTTTTCAACACTAACACAAGTGCGAAAAGTGTTTTTTCCACACTAATACAAGTGCAAAAGTGGTTTCCTGCACCAACACAAGTGCGAAAAGTGTTTTTTCAACACTAACACAAGTGCGAAAAGTGGTTTTTCAACACTAACACAAGTGCGAAAAGTGTTTTTTCAACACTAACACAAGTGCGAAAAGTGGTTTTTCCACACTAATACAAGTGCAAAAGTGGTTTCCTGCACCAACACAAGTGCGAAAAGTGGTTTTTCAACACGAACACAAGTGCGAAAAGTGGTTTTTCAAAACTATCACAAGTGCAAAAAGTGTTTTTTCCACACTAATACAAGTGCAAAAGTGGTTTCCTGCACCAACACAAGTGCGAAAAGTGGTTTTTCAACACTAACACAAGTGCGAAAAGTGGTTTTTCAACACTAACACAAGTGCGAAAAGTGGTTTTTAAACACTAACACAAGTGCGAAAAGTGGTTTTTCAACACTAACACAAGTGCGAAAAGTGGTTTTTCCACACTAATACAAGTGCAAAAGTGGTTTCCTGCACCAACACAAGTGCAAAAAGTGGTTTTTCAACACTAACACAAGTGCGAAAAGTGGTTTTTCAACACTAACACAAGTGCGAAAAGTGGTTTTTCAACACTATCACAAGTGCAAAAAGTGTTTTTTCCACACTAATACAAGTGCAAAAGTGGTTTCCTGCACCAACACAAGTGCGAAAAGTGGTTTTTCAACACTAACACAAGTGCGAAAAGTGGTTTTTCCACACTAATACAAGTGCAAAAGTGGTTTCCTGCACCAACACAAGTGCGAAAAGTGGTTTTTCAACACTAACACAAGTGCGAAAAGTGGTTTTTCAACACTAACACAAGTGCGAAAATTGTTTTTTCCACACTAATACAAGTGCAAAAGTGGTTTCCTGCACCAACACAAGTGCGAAAAGTGTTTTTTCAACACTAACACAAGTGCGAAAAGTGGTTTTTCAACACTAACACAAGTGCGAAAAGTGGTTTTTCAACACCAACACAAGTGCGAAAAGTGGTTTTTCCACACTAATACAAGTGCAAAAGTGGTTTCCTGCACCAACACAAGTGCGAAAAGTGGTTTTTCAACACTAACACAAGTGCGAAAAGTGATTTTTCCACACTAATACAAGTGCAAAAGTGGTTTCCTGCACCAACACAAGTGCGAAAAGTGGTTTTTCAACACTAACACAAGTGTGAAAAGTGGTTTTTCAACACTAACACAAGTGCGAAAAGTGGTTTTTCAACACTAACACAAGTGCGAAAAGTGTTTTTTCCACACTAATACAAGTGCAAAAGTGGTTTCCTGCACCAACACAAGTGCGAAAAGTGTTTTTTCAACACTAACACAAGTGCGAAAAGTGGTTTTTCAACACTAACACAAGTGCGAAAAGTGTTTTTTCAACACTAACACAAGTGCGAAAAGTGGTTTTTCCACACTAATACAAGCGCAAAAGTGGTTTCCTGCACCAACACAAGTGCGAAAAGTGGTTTTTCAACACGAACACAAGTGCGAAAAGTGGTTTTTCAAAACTATCACAAGTGCAAAAAGTGTTTTTTCCACACTAATACAAGTGCAAAAGTGGTTTCCTGCACCAACACAAGTGCGAAAAGTGGTTTTTCAACACTAACACAAGTGCGAAAAGTGGTTTTTCAACACTAACACAAGTGCGAAAAGTGGTTTTTCCACACTAATACAAGTGCAAAAGTGGTTTCCTGCACCAACACAAGTGCGAAAAGTGGTTTTTCAACACTAACACAAGTGCGAAAAGTGGTTTTTCAACACTAACACAAGTGCGAAAAGTGGTTTTTCAACACTATCACAAGTGCAAAAAGTGTTTTTTCCACACTAATACAAGTGCAAAAGTGGTTTCCTGCACCAACACAAGTGCGAAAAGTGGTTTTTCAACACTAACACAAGTGCGAAAAGTGGTTTTTCCACATTAATACAAGTGCAAAAGTGGTTTCCTGCACCAACACAAGTGCGAAAAGTGGTTTTTCAACACTAACACAAGTGCAAAAAGTGGTTTTTCAACACTAACACAAGTGCGAAAAGTGGTTTTTCCACACCAATACAAGTGCAAAAGTGGTTTTTCCATACTAATACAAGTGCAAAAGTGGTTTCCTCCACCAACACAAGTGTGAAAAGTGGTTTTTCAACACTAACACAAGTGCTAAAAGTGGTTTTCAAAACTAACACAAGTGCGAAAAGTGGTTTTTCAACACTAACACAAGTGCGAAAAGTGGTTTTTCAACACGAACACAAGTGCAAAAGTGGTTTCCTGCACCAACACAAGTGCGAAAAGTTGTTTTTCAACACTAACACAAGTGCGAAAAGTGGTTTTTCAACACTAACACAAGTGCGAAAAGTGGTTTTTCAACACTACCGCAAGTGCAAAAAGTGTTTTTTCCACACTAATACAAGTGCAAAAGTGGTTTCCTGCACCAACACAAGTGCGAAAAGTTGTTTTTCAACACTAACACAAGTGCGAAAAGTGGTTTTTCAACACTAACACAAGTGCGAAAAGTGGTTTTTCAACACTATCGCAAGTGCAAAAAGTGTTTTTTCCACACTAATACAAGTGCAAAAGTGGTTTCCTGCACCAACACAAGTGCGAAAAGTAACACTAACACAAGTGCGAAAAGTGGTTTTTCAACACTAACACAAGTGCGAAAAGTGTTTTTTCAACACTAACACAAGTGCGAAAAGTGGTTTTTCCACACTAATACAAGTGCAAAAGTGGTTTCCTCCACCAACACAAGTGCGAAAAGTGGTTTTTCAACACTAACACAAGTGCGAAAAGTGGTTTTTCAACACTAACAGAAGTGCGAAAAGTGGTTTTTCAACACTAACACAAGTGCGAAAAGTGGTTTTTCAACACTAACACAAGTGCGAAAAGTGGTTTTTCCACACTAATACAAGTGCAAAAGTGGTTTCCTGCACCAACACAAGTGCGAAAAGTGGTTTTTCAACACTAACACAAGTGCGAAAGTGATTTTCCACACTAACACAAGTGCGAAAAGTGGTTTTTCCACACTAATACAAGTGCAAAAGTGGTTTCCTGCACCAACACAAGTGCGAAAAGTGGTTTTTCAACACTAACACAAGTGCGAAAAGTGGTTTTTCAACACTAACACAAGTGCGAAAAGTTGTTTTTCCACACTAATACAAGTGCAAAAGTGGTTTCCTGCACCAACACAAGTGTGAAAAGTGGTTTTTCAACACTAACACAAGTGCGAAAAGTGTTTTTTCCACACTAATACAAGTGCAAAAGTGGTTTCCTGCACCAACACAAGTGCGAAAAGTGGTTTTTCAACACTAACACAAGTGCGAAAAGTAGTTTTTCAACACTAACACAAGTGCGAAAAGTGGTTTTTCAACACTAACACAAGTGCGAAAAGTGGTTTTTCCACACTAATACAAGTGCAAAAGTGGTTTCCTGCACAATCACAAGTGCGAAAATTGGTTTTCAACACTAACACAAGTGCGAAAAGTGGTTTTCAACACTAACACAAGTGCAAAAAGTGGTTTTTCACACTAATACAAGTGCAAAAGTGGTTTCCTTCACCAACACAAGTGCGAAAGTGGTTTTTCAACACTAACACAAGTGCGAAAAGTGGTTTTTCAACACTAACACAAGTGCGAAAAGTGGTTTTTCAACACTATCACAAGTGTGAAAAGTGGTTTTTCAACACTAACACAAGTTCGAAAGTGTTTTTCCACACTAATACAAGTGCAAAAGTGGTTTCCTGCACCAACACAAGTGTGAAAAGTGTTTTTTCAACACTAACACAAGTGCGAAAAGTGTTTTTTCAACACTAACACAAGTGCGAAAAGTGTTTTTTCAACACTAACACAAGTGCGAAAAGTGGTTTTTCCACACTAATACAAGTGCAAAAGTGGTTTCCTGCACCAACACAAGTGCGAAAAGTGGTTTTTCAACACGAACACAAGTGCGAAAAGTGGTTTTTCAAAACTATCACAAGTGCAAAAGTGTTTTTTCCACACTAATACAAGTGCAAAAGTGGTTTCCTGCACCAACACAAGTGCGAAAGTGGTTTTTCAACACTAACACAAGTGCGAAAAGTGGTTTTTCAACACTAACACAAGTGCGAAAAGTGTTTTTCAACACTAACACAAGTGCGAAAAGTGGTTTTTCAACACTAATACAGTGCGAAAAGTGGTTTTTCCACACTAATACAAGTGCAAAAGTGTTTCCTGCACCAACACAAGTGCGAAAAGTGGTTTTTCAACACTAACACAAGTGCGAAAAGTGGTTTTTCAACACTATCACAAGTGCAAAAAGTGTTTTTTCCACACTAATACAAGTGCAAAAGTGGTTTCCTGCACCAACACAAGTGCGAAAAGTGGTTTTTCAACACTAACACAAGTGCGTAAAGTGGTTTTTCCACACTAATACAGTGCAAAAGTGGTTTCCTGCACCAACACAAGTGCGAAAAGTGGTTTTTCAACACTAACAAAAGTGCGAAAAGTGTTTTTCAACACTAACACAAGTGCGAAAATTGTTTTTTCCACACTAATACAAGTGCAAAAGTGGTTTCCTGCACCAACACAAGTGCGAAAAGTGTTTTTTCAACACTAACACAAGTGCGAAAAGTGGTTTTCAACACTAACACAAGTGCGAAAAGTGGTTTTTCAACACCAACACAAGTGCGAAAAGTGGTTTTTCCACACTAATACAAGTGCAAAAGTGGTTTCCTGCACCAACACAAGTGCGAAAAGTGGTTTTTTCAACACGAACACAAGTGCGAAAAGTGGTTTTTGAAAACTATCACAAGTGCAAAAAGTGTTTTTTCCACACTAATACAAGTGCAAAAGTGGTTTCCTGCACCAACACAAGTGCGAAAGTGGTTTTTCAACACTAACACAAGTGCGAAAAGTGGTTTTTCAACACTAAACACAAGTGCGAAAAGTGGTTTTTCAACACTAACACAAGTGCGAAAAGTGGTTTTTCAACACAAACACAAGTGCGAAAAGTGGTTTTTCCACACTAATACAAGTGCGAAAAGTGGTTTTTCCACACTAATACAAGTGCAAAAGTGGTTTCCTGCACCAACACAAGTGCGAAAAGTGTTTTTCAACACTAACACAAGTGCGAAAAGTGGTTTTTCCACACTAATACAAGTGCAAAAGTGGTTTCCTGCACCAACACAAGTGCGAAAAGTGGTTTTTCAACATGAACACAAGTGCGAAAAGTGGTTTTTCAAAACTATCACAAGTGCAAAAAGTGTTTTTTCCACACTAATACAAGTGCAAAAGTGGTTTCCTGCACCAACACAAGTGCGAAAAGTGGTTTTTCAACACTAACACAAGTGCGAAAAGTGGTTTTTCCACACGAATACAAGTGCAAAAGTGGTTTCCTGAACCAACACAAGTGCGAAAAGTGGTTTTTCAATACTAACACAAGTGCGAAAAGTGGTTTTTCAACACTAACACAAGTGCGAAAAGTGGTTTTTCCATACTAATACAAGTGCAAAAGTGGTTTCCTCCACCAACACAAGTGCGAAAAGTGGTTTTTTCAACACTAACACAAGTGCGAAAAGTGTTTTCCTGCACTAACACAATTGCGAAAAGTGGTTTTTCAACACTAACACAAGTGCGAAAAGTGGTTTTCAACACTAACACAAGTGCGAAAAGTGTTTTTTCCACACTAATACAAGTGCAAAAATGGTTTCCTGCACCAACACAAGTGCGAAATGTGGTTTTTCAACACGAACACAAGTGCGAAAAGTGGTTTTTCAACACTAACACAAGTGCGAAAAGTGGTTTTTCAACACTAACACAAGTGCGAAAAGTGGTTTTCAACACTAATACAAGTGCGAAAAGTGTTTTTTCCACACTAATACAAGTGCAAAAGTGGTTTCCTGCACTAACACAATGCGAAAAGTGGTTTTTCAACACTAACACAAGTGCGAAAAGTGGTTTTTCAACACTAACACAAGTGCGAAAAGTGGTTTTTCAACACTAACACAAGTGCGAAAAGTGGTTTTTCAACACTAACACAAGTGCCAAAAGTGGTTTTTCAACACTAACACAAGTGCGAAAAGTGGTTTTTCCACACTAATACAAGTGCAAAAGTGGTTTCCTGCACCAACACAAGTGCGAAAAGTGGTTTTTCAACACTAACACAAGTGCGAAAAGTGGTTTTTCACACTAAAACAAGTCGCAATGTGGTTTCCTGCACCAACACAAGTGCGAAAAGTGGTTTTTCAACACTAACACAAGTGCGAAAAGTGGTTTTTCACACTAATACAAGTGCAAAAGTGGTTTCCTGCACCAACACAAGTGCGAAAAGTGGTTTTTCAACACTAACACAAGTGCGAAAAGTGGTTTTGTCACACTAATACAAGTGCAAAAGTGGTTTCCTGCACCAACACAAGTGCGAAAAGTGTTTTTTCAACACTAACACAAGTGCGAAAAGTGGTTTTTCAACACTAACACAAGTGCGAAAAGTGGTTTTTCAACACTAACACAAGTGCGAAAAGTGGTTTTTCCACACTAATACAAGTGCAAAAGTGGTTTCCTGCACCAACACAAGTGCGAAAAGTGGTTTTTCAACACTAACACAAGTGCGAAAAGTGGTTTTTCACACTAATACAAGTGCAAAAGTGGTTTCCTGCACCAACACAAGTGCAAAAGTGGTTTCCTGCACCAACACAAGTGCGAAAAGTGGTTTTTCAACACTAACACAAGTGCGAAAAGTGGTTTTTCAACACTAACACAAGTGCGAAAAGTGTTTTTCCCACACTAATACAAGTGCAAAAGTGGTTTCCTGCACCAACACAAGTGCGAAAAGTGGTTTTTCAACACTAACACAAGTGCGAAAAGTGGTTTTTCAACACTAACACAAGTGCGAAAAGTGCTTTTTCCACACTAATACAAGTGCAAAAGTGGTTTCCTGCACCAACACAAGTGCGAAAAGTGGTTTTTCAACACGAACACAAGTGCGAAAAGTCGTTTTTCAACACTATCACAAGTGCAAAAAGTGTTTTTTCCACACTAATACAAGTGCAAAAGTGGTTTCCTGCACCAACACAAGTGCAAAAAGTGGTTTTTCAACACTAACACAAGTGCGAAAAGTGGTTTTTCAACACTAACACAAGTGCGAAAAGTGGTTTTTCAACACTAACACAAGTGCGAAAAGTGGTTTTTCCACACTAATACAAGTGCAAAAGTGGTTTCCTGCACCAACACAAGTGCGAAAAGTGGTTTTTCAACACTAACACAAGTGCGAAAAGTGGTTTTTCAACACTAACACAAGTGCGAAAAGTGGTTTTTCAACACTAACACAAGTGCAAATGTGGTTTCCTGCACCAACACAAGTGCGAAAAGTGGTTTTTCAACACTAACACAAGTGCGAAAAGTGGTTTTTCAACACTAACAGAAGTGCGAAAAGTGGTTTTTCAACACTAACACAAGTGCGAAAAGTGGTTTTTCCACACTAATACAAGTGCAAAAGTGGTTTCCTGCACCAACACAAGTGCGAAAAGTGGTTTTTCAACACTAACACAAGTGCGAAAAGTGGTTTTTCCACACTAAAACAAGTGCAAATGTGGTTTCCTGCACCAACACAAGTGCGAAAAGTGGTTTTTCAACACTAACACAAGTGCGAAAAGTGGTTTTTCCACACGAATACAAGTGCAAAAGTGGTTTCCTGAACCAACACAAGTGCGAAAAGTGGTTTTTCAACACTAACACAAGTGCGAAAAGTGGTTTTTCAACACTAACACAAGTGCGAAAAGTGGTTTTTCCATACTAATACAAGTGCAAAAGTGGTTTCCTCCACCAACACAAGTGTGAAAAGTGGTTTTTCAACACTAACACAAGTGCGAAAAGTGGTTTTTCAAAACTAACACAAGTGCGAAAAGTGGTTTTTCAACACTAACACAAGTGCGAAAAGTGGTTTTTCAACACTAACACAAGTGCGAAAAGTATTTTTTCCACACTAATACAAGTGCAAAAATGGTTTCCTGCACCAACACAAGTGCGAAAAGTGGTTTTTCAACACTAACATAAGTGCGAAAAGTGGTTTTTCAACACTATCACAAGTGCAAAAAGTGTTTTTTCCACACTAATACAAGTGCAAAAGTGGTTTCCTGCACCAACACAAGTGCGAAAAGTGGTTTTTCAACACGAACACAAGTGCGAAAAGTGGTTTTTCAACACTAACACAAGTGCGAAAAGTGGTTTTTCAACACTAACACAAGTGCGAAAAGTGGTTTTTCGACACTAACACAAGTGCGAAAAGTGTTTTTTCCACACTAATACAAGTGCAAAAGTGGTTTCCTGCACCAACACAAGTGTGAAAAGTGTTTTTTCAACACTAACACAAGTGCGAAAAGTGGTTTTTCAACACTAATACAAGTGCGAAAAGTGTTTTTTCAACACTAACACAAGTGCGAAAAGTGGTTTTTCCACACTAATACAAGTGCAAAAGTGGTTTCCTGCACCAACACAAGTGCGAAAAGTGGTTTTTCAACACGAACACAAGTGCGAAAAGTGGTTTTTCAAAACTATCACAAGTGCAAAAAGTGTTTTTTCCACACTAATACAAGTGCAAAAGTGGTTTCCTGCACCAAGACAAGTGCGAAAAGTGGTTTTTCAACACTAACACAAGTGCGAAGTGGTTTTTCAACACTAACACAAGTGCGAAAAGTGGTTTTTCAACACTAACACAAGTGCGAAAAGTGGTTTTTCCACACTAATACAAGTGCAAAAGTGGTTTCCTGCACCAACACAAGTGCGAAAAGTTGTTTTTCAACACTAACACAAGTGCGAAAAGTGGTTTTTCAACACTAACACAAGTGCGAAAAGTGGTTTTTCAACACTACCGCAAGTGCAAAAAGTGTTTTTTCCACACTAATACAAGTGAAAAAGTGGTTTCCTGCACCAACACAAGTGCGAAAAGTTGTTTTTCAACACTAACACAAGTGCGAAAAGTGGTTTTTCAACACTAACACAAGTGTGAAAAGTGGTTTTTCAACACTATCGCAAGTGCAAAAAGTGTTTTTTCCACACTAATACAAGTGCAAAAGTGGTTTCCTGCACCAACACAAGTGCGAAAAGTGTTTTTTCAACACTAACACAAGTGCGAAAAGTGGTTTTTCAACACTAACACAAGTGCGAAAAGTGTTTTTTCAACACTAACACAAGTGCGAAAAGTGGTTTTTCCACACTAATACAAGTGCAAAAGTGGTTTCCTCCACCAACACAAGTGCGAAAAGTGGTTTTTCAACACTAACACAAGTGCGAAAAGTGGTTTTTCAACACTAACAGAAGTGCGAAAAGTGGTTTTTCAACACTAACACAAGTGCGAAAAGTGGTTTTTCAACACTAACACAAGTGCGAAAAGTGGTTTTTCAACACTAACACAAGTGCGAAAAGTGGTTTTTCCACACTAATACAAGTGCAAAAGTGGTTTCCTGCACCAACACAAGTGCGAAAAGTGGTTTTTCAACACTAACACAAGTGCGAAAAGTGGTTTTTCAACACTAACACAAGTGCGAAAAGTGATTTTCCACACTAACACAAGTGCGAAAAGTGGTTTTTCCACACTAATACAAGTGCAAAAGTGGTTTCCTGCACCAACACAAGTGCGAAAAGTGGTTTTTCAACACTAACACAAGTGCAAAAAGTGGTTTTTCAACACTAACACAAGTGCGAAAAGTTGTTTTTCCACACTAATACAAGTGCAAAAGTGGTTTCCTGCACCAACACAAGTGTGAAAAGTGGTTTTTCAACACTAACACAAGTGCGAAAAGTGTTTTTTCCACACTAATACAAGTGCAAAAGTGGTTTCCTTCACCAACACAAGTGCGAAAAGTGGTTTTTCAACACTAACACAAGTGCGAAAAGTGGTTTTTCAACACTAACACAAGTGCGAAAAGTGGTTTTTCAACACTAACACAAGTGCGAAAAGTGGTTTTTCAACACTAACACAAGTGCGAAAAGTGTTTTTTCCACACTAATACAAGTGCAAAAGTGGTTTCCTGCACCAACACAAGTGCGAAAAGTGTTTTTTCAACACTAACACAAGTGCGAAAAGTGGTTTTTCAACACTAACACAAGTGCGAAAAGTGTTTTTTCAACACTAACACAAGTGCGAAAAGTGGTTTTTCCACACTAATACAAGTGCAAAAGTGGTTTCCTGCACCAACACAAGTGCGAAAAGTGGTTTTTCAACACGAACACAAGTGCGAAAAGTGGTTTTTCAAAACTATCACAAGTGCAAAAAGTGTTTTTTCCACACTAATACAAGTGCAAAAGTGGTTTCCTGCACCAACACAAGTGCGAAAAGTGGTTTTTCAACACTAACACAAGTGCGAAAAGTGGTTTTTCAACACTAACACAAGTGCGAAAAGTGGTTTTTCAACACTAACACAAGTGCGAAAAGTGGTTTTTCAACACTAACACAAGTGCGAAAAGTGGTTTTTCCACACTAATACAAGTGCAAAAGTGGTTTCCTGCACCAACACAAGTGCGAAAAGTGGTTTTTCAACACTAACACAAGTGCGAAAAGTGGTTTTTCAACACTAACACAAGTGCGAAAAGTGGTTTTTCAACACTATCACAAGTGCAAAAAGTGTTTTTTCCACACTAATACAAGTGCAAAAGTGGTTTCCTGCACCAACACAAGTGCGAAAAGTGGTTTTTCAACACTAACACAAGTGCGAAAAGTGGTTTTTCCACACTAATACAAGTGCAAAAGTGGTTTCCTGCACCAACACAAGTGCGAAAAGTGGTTTTTCAACACTAACACAAGTGCGAAAAGTGGTTTTTCAACACTAACACAAGTGCGAAAATTGTTTTTTCCACACTAATACAAGTGCAAAAGTGGTTTCCTGCACCAACACAAGTGCGAAAAGTGTTTTTTCAACACTAACACAAGTGCGAAAAGTGGTTTTTCAACACTAACACAAGTGCGAAAAGTGGTTTTTCAACACCAACACAAGTGCGAAAAGTGGTTTTTCCACACTAATACAAGTGCAAAAGTGGTTTCCTGCACCAACACAAGTGCGAAAAGTGGTTTTTCAACACTAACACAAGTGCGAAAAGTGATTTTTCCACACTAATACAAGTGCAAAAGTGGTTTCCTGCACCAACACAAGTGCGAAAAGTGGTTTTTCAACACTAACACAAGTGTGAAAAGTGGTTTTTCAACACTAACACAAGTGCGAAAAGTGGTTTTTCAACACTAACACAAGTGCGAAAAGTGTTTTTTCCACACTAATACAAGTGCAAAAGTGGTTTCCTGCACCAACACAAGTGCGAAAAGTGTTTTTTCAACACTAACACAAGTGCGAAAAGTGGTTTTTCAACACTAACACAAGTGCGAAAAGTGTTTTTTCAACACTAACACAAGTGCGAAAAGTGGTTTTTCCACACTAATACAAGCGCAAAAGTGGTTTCCTGCACCAACACAAGTGCGAAAAGTGGTTTTTCAACACGAACACAAGTGCGAAAAGTGGTTTTTCAAAACTATCACAAGTGCAAAAAGTGTTTTTTCCACACTAATACAAGTGCAAAAGTGGTTTCCTGCACCAACACAAGCGCGAAAAGTGGTTTTTCAACACTAACACAAGTGCGAAAAGTGGTTTTTCAACACTAACACAAGTGCGAAAAGTGGTTTTTCCACACTAATACAAGTGCAAAAGTGGTTTCCTGCACCAACACAAGTGCGAAAAGTGGTTTTTCAACACTAACACAAGTGCGAAAAGTGGTTTTTCAACACTAACACAAGTGCGAAAAGTGGTTTTTCAACACTATCACAAGTGCAAAAAGTGTTTTTTCCACACTAATACAAGTGCAAAAGTGGTTTCCTGCACCAACACAAGTGCGAAAAGTGGTTTTTCAACACTAACACAAGTGCGAAAAGTGGTTTTTCCACACTAATACAAGTGCAAAAGTGGTTTCCTGCACCAACACAAGTGCGAAAAGTGGTTTTTCAACACTAACACAAGTGCGAAAAGTGGTTTTTCAACACTAACACAAGTGCGAAAAGTGGTTTTTCCACACCAATACAAGTGCAAAAGTGGTTTTTCCATACTAATACAAGTGCAAAAGTGGTTTCCTCCACCAACACAAGTGTGAAAAGTGGTTTTTCAACACTAACACAAGTGCGAAAAGTGGTTTTTCAAAACTAACACAAGTGCGAAAAGTGGTTTTTCAACACTAACACAAGTGCGAAAAGTGGTTTTTCAACACTAACACAAGTGCAAAAGTGGTTTCCTGCACCAACACAAGTGCGAAAAGTTGTTTTTCAACACTAACACAAGTGCGAAAAGTGGTTTTTCAACACTAACACAAGTGCGAAAAGTGGTTTTTCAACACTACCGCAAGTGCAAAAAGTGTTTTTTCCACACTAATACAAGTGCAAAAGTGGTTTCCTGCACCAACACAAGTGCGAAAAGTTGTTTTTCAACACTAACACAAGTGCGAAAAGTGGTTTTTCAACACTAACACAAGTGCGAAAAGTGGTTTTTCAACACTATCGCAAGTGCAAAAAGTGTTTTTTCCACACTAATACAAGTGCAAAAGTGGTTTCCTGCACCAACACAAGTGCGAAAAGTGTTTTTTCAACACTAACACAAGTGCGAAAAGTGGTTTTTCAACACTAACACAAGTGCGAAAAGTGTTTTTTCAACACTAACACAAGTGCGAAAAGTGGTTTTTCCACACTAATACAAGTGCAAAAGTGGTTTCCTCCACCAACACAAGTGCGAAAAGTGGTTTTTCAACACTAACACAAGTGCGAAAAGTGGTTTTTCAACACTAACAGAAGTGCGAAAAGTGGTTTTTCAACACTAACACAAGTGCGAAAAGTGGTTTTTCAACACTAACACAAGTGCGAAAAGTGGTTTTTCCACACTAATACAAGTGCAAAAGGGGTTTCCTGCACCAACACAAGTGCGAAAAGTGGTTTTTCAACACTAACACAAGTGCGAAAAGTGATTTTCCACACTAACACAAGTGCGAAAAGTGGTTTTTCCACACTAATACAAGTGCAAAAGTGGTTTCCTGCACCAACACAAGTGCGAAAAGTGGTTTTTCAACACTAACACAAGTGCGAAAAGTGGTTTTTCAACACTAACACAAGTGCGAAAAGTTGTTTTTCCACACTAATACAAGTGCAAAAGTGGTTTCCTGCACCAACACAAGTGTGAAAAGTGGTTTTTCAACACTAACACAAGTGCGAAAAGTGTTTTTTCCACACTAATACAAGTGCAAAAGTGGTTTCCTGCACCAACACAAGTGCGAAAAGTGGTTTTTCAACACTAACACAAGTGCGAAAAGTAGTTTTTCAACACTAACACAAGTGCGAAAAGTGGTTTTTCAACACTAACACAAGTGCGAAAAGTGGTTTTTCCACACTAATACAAGTGCAAAAGTGGTTTCCTGCACCAACACAAGTGCGAAAATTGGTTTTTCAACACTAACACAAGTGCGAAAAGTGGTTTTTCAACACTAACACAAGTGCAAAAAGTGGTTTTTCCACACTAATACAAGTGCAAAAGTGGTTTCCTTCACCAACACAAGTGCGAAAAGTGGTTTTTCAACACTAACACAAGTGCGAAAAGTGGTTTTTCAACACTAACACAAGTGCGAAAAGTGGTTTTTCAACACTAACACAAGTGTGAAAAGTGGTTTTTCAACACTAACACAAGTTCGAAAAGTGTTTTTTCCACACTAATACAAGTGCAAAAGTGGTTTCCTGCACCAACACAAATGTGAAAAGTGTTTTTTCAACACTAACACAAGTGCGAAAAGTGTTTTTTCAACACTAACACAAGTGCGAAAAGTGTTTTTTCAACACTAACACAAGTGCGAAAAGTGGTTTTTCCACACTAATACAAGTGCGAAAAGTGTTTTTTCAACACTAACACAAGTGCGAAAAGTGGTTTCCTGCACCAACACAAGTGCGAAAAGTGGTTTTTCAACACGAACACAAGTGCGAAAAGTGGTTTTTCAAAACTATCACAAGTGCAAAAAGTGTTTTTTCCACACTAATACAAGTGCAAAAGTGGTTTCCTGCACCAACACAAGTGCGAAAAGTGGTTTTTCAACACTAACACAAGTGCGAAAAGTGGTTTTTCAACACTAACACAAGTGCGAAAAGTGGTTTTTCAACACTAACACAAGTGCGAAAAGTGGTTTTTCAACACTAATACAAGTGCGAAAAGTGGTTTTTCCACACTAATACAAGTGCAAAAGTGGTTTCCTGCACCAACACAAGTGCGAAAAGTGGTTTTTCAACACTAACACAAGTGCGAAAAGTGGTTTTTCAACACTATCACAAGTGCAAAAAGTGTTTTTTCCACACTAATACAAGTGCAAAAGTGGTTTCCTGCACCAACACAAGTGCGAAAAGTGGTTTTTCAACACTAACACAAGTGCGAAAAGTGGTTTTTCCACACTAATACAAGTGCAAAAGTGGTTTCCTGCACCAACACAAGTGCGAAAAGTGGTTTTTCAACACTAACACAAGTGCGAAAAGTGGTTTTTCAACACTAACACAAGTGCGAAAATTGTTTTTTCCACACTAATACAAGTGCAAAAGTGGTTTCCTGCACCAACACAAGTGCGAAAAGTGTTTTTTCAACACTAACACAAGTGCGAAAAGTGGTTTTTCAACACTAACACAAGTGCGAAAAGTGGTTTTTCAACACCAACACAAGTGCGAAAAGTGGTTTTTCCACACTAATACAAGTGCAAAAGTGGTTTCCTGCACCAACACAAGTGCGAAAAGTGGTTTTTCAACACGAACACAAGTGCGAAAAGTGGTTTTTGAAAACTATCACAAGTGCAAAAAGTGTTTTTTCCACACTAATACAAGTGCAAAAGTGGTTTCCTGCACCAACACAAGTGCGAAAAGTGGTTTTTCAACACTAACACAAGTGCGAAAAGTGGTTTTTCAACACTAACACAAGTGCGAAAAGTGGTTTTTCAACACTAACACAAGTGCGAAAAGTGGTTTTTCAACAAAAACACAAGTGCGAAAAGTGGTTTTTCCACACTAATACAAGTGCGAAAAGTGGTTTTTCCACACTAATACAAGTGCAAAAGTGGTTTCCTGCACCAACACAAGTGCGAAAAGTGTTTTTTCAACACTAACACAAGTGCGAAAAGTGGTTTTTCCACACTAATACAAGTGCAAAAGTGGTTTCCTGCACCAACACAAGTGCGAAAAGTGGTTTTTCAACATGAACACAAGTGCGAAAAGTGGTTTTTCAAAACTATCACAAGTGCAAAAAGTGTTTTTTCCACACTAATACAAGTGCAAAAGTGGTTTCCTCCACCAACACAAGTGCGAAAAGTGGTTTTTCAATACTAACACAAGTGCGAAAAGTGGTTTTTCAACACTAACACAAGTGCGAAAAGTGGTTTTTCCATACTAATACAAGTGCAAAAGTGGTTTCCTCCACCAACACAAGTGCGAAAAGTGGTTTTTCAACACTAACACAAGTGCGAAAAGTGTTTTCCTGCACTAACACAATTGCGAAAAGTGGTTTTTCAACACTAACACAAGTGCGAAAAGTGGTTTTTCAACACTAACACAAGTGCGAAAAGTGTTTTTTCCACACTAATACAAGTGCAAAAATGGTTTCCTGCACCAACACAAGTGCGAAAAGTGGTTTTTCAACACGAACACAAGTGCGAAAAGTGGTTTTTCAACACTAACACAAGTGCGAAAAGTGGTTTTTCAACACTAACACAAGTGCGAAAAGTGGTTTTTCAACACTAATACAAGTGCGAAAAGTGTTTTTTCCACACTAATACAAGTGCAAAAGTGGTTTCCTGCACTAACACAATTGCGAAAAGTGGTTTTTCAACACTAACACAAGTGCGAAAAGTGGTTTTTCAACACTAACACAAGTGCGAAAAGTGGTTTTTCAACACTAACACAAGTGCGAAAAGTGGTTTTTCCACACTATCACAAGTGCAAAAAGTGTTTTTTTCACACTAATACAAGTGCAAAAGTGGTTTCCTGCACCAACACAAGTGCGAAAAGTGGTTTTTCAACACTAACACAAGTGCGAAAAGTGGTTTTTCAACACTAACACAAGTGCGAAAAGTGGTTTTTCAACACTAACACAAGTGCAAAAAGTGGTTTTTCAACACTAACACAAGTGCGAAAAGTGTTTTTTCCACACTAATACAAGTGCAAAAGTGGTTTCCTGCACCAACACAAGTGCGAAAAGTGGTTTTTCAACACTAACACAAGTGCGAAAAGTAGTTTTTCAACACTAACACAAGTGCGAAAAGTGGTTTTTCAACACTAACAAGTGCGAAAAGTGTTTTTTCCACACTAGTACAAGTGCAAAAGTGGTTTCCTGCACCAACACAAGTGCGAAAAGTGGTTTTTCCACACTTATACAAGTGCAAAAGTGGTTTCCTGCACCAACACAAGTGTGAAAAGTGGTTTTTCAACACTAACACAAGTGCGAAAAGTGGTTTTTCAACACTTTCACAAGTGCAAAAAGTGTTTTTTCCACACTAATACAAGTGCTAAAGTGGTTTCCTGCACCAACACAAGTGCGAAAAGTGGTTTTTCAACACTAACACAAGTGCGAAAAGTAGTTTTTCAACACTAACACAGTGCGAAAAGTGTTTTTTCCACACTAATACAAGTGCAAAAGTGGTTTCCTGCACCAACACAAGTGTGCGAAAAGTGATTTTTCAACACTAACACAAGTGCGAAATGTGGTTTTTCAACACAAACACAAGTGCGAAAAGTGGTTTTTCAACACTAACACAAGTGCGAAAAGTGTTTTTTCCACACTAATACAAGTGCAAAAGTGGTTTCCTGCACCAACACAAGTGCGAAAAGTGGTTTTTCAACACTAACCCAAGTGCGAAAAGTGGTTTGTCAACACTAACACAAGTGCGAAAAGTGGTTTTTCAACACTAACACAAGTGCGAAAAGTGGTTTTTCAACACTAACACAAGAGCGAAAAGTGGTTTTTCAACACTAACACAAGTGAGAAAAGTGTTTTTTCCACACTAATACAAGTGCAAAAGTGGTTTACTGCACCAACACAAGTGCGAAAAGTGGTTTTTCACCACTAACACAAGTGCGAAAAGTGGTTTTTCAACACTAACACAAGTGCGAAAAGTGGTTTTTCAACACTAACACAAGTGCGAAAAGTGGTTTTTCAACACCAACACAAGTGCGAAAAGTGGTTTTTCAACACTAACACAAGTGCGAAAAGTGGTTTTTCAACACTATCACAAGTGCAAAAAGTGTTTTTTCCACACTAATACAAGTGTAAAAGTGGTTTCCTGCACCAACACAAGTGCGAAAAGTGGTTTTTCAACACTAACACAAGTGCGAAAAGTGGTTTTTCAACACTAACACAAGTGTGAAAAGTGGTTTTTCCACACTAATACAAGTGCAAAAGTGGTTTTCTGCACCAACACTAGTGCGAAAAGTGGTTTTTCAACACTAACACAAGTGCGAAAAGTGGTTTTTCAACACTAACACAAGCGCGAAAAGTGGTTTTTCAACACTATCACAAGTGCAAAAAGTGTTTTTTCCACACTAATACAAGTGCAAAAGTGGTTTCCTGCACCAACACAAGTGCGAAAAGTGGTTTTTCAACACTAACACAAGTGCAAAAAGTGGTTTTTCAACACTAACACAAGTGCGAAAAGTGGTTTTTCAACACTATCACAAGTGCAAAAAGTGTTTTTTCCACACTAATACAAGTGCAAAAGTGGTTTCCTGCACCAACACAAGTGCAAAAAGTGGTTTTTCAACACTAACACAAGTGCGAAAAGTGGTTTTTCAACACTAACACAAGTGCGAAAAGTAGTTTTTCCACACTAATACAAGTGCAAAAGTGGTTTCCTGCACCAACACAAGTGCGAAAAGTGGTTTTTCAACACTAACACAAGTGCGAAAAGTTGTTTTTCCACACTAATACAAGTGCAAATGTGGTTTCCTGCACCAACACAAGTGCGAAAAGTGGTTTTTCAACACTAACACAAGTGCGAAAAGTGGTTTTTCAACACTATCACAAGTGCAAAAAGTGTTTTTTCCACACTAATACAAGTGCAAAAGTGGTTTCCTGCACCAACACAAGTGCAAAAAGTGGTTTTTCAACACTAACAGAAGTGCGAAAAGTGGTTTTTCAACACTAACACAAGTGCGAAAAGTGGTTTTTCAACACTAACACAAGTGCGAAAAGTGGTTTTTCAACACTAACACAAGTGCAAAAAGTGGTTTTTCCACACTAATACAAGTGCAAAAGTGGTTTCCTGCACCAACACAAGTGCGAAAAGTGGTTTTTCAACACTAATACAAGTGCGAAAAGTGGTTTTTCAACACTAACACAAGTGCGAAAAGTGGTTTTTCAACACTAACACAAGTGCGAAAAGTGTTTTTCCACACTAAAACAAGTGCAAAAGTGGTTTCCTGCACCAACACAAGTGCGAAAAGTGGTTTTTCAACACTAACACAAGTGCGAAAAGTGGTTTTTCAACACTAACACAAGTGCGAAAAGTGGTTTTTCAACACTATCACAAGTGCAAAAAGCGTTTTTTCCACACTAATACAAATGCAAATGTGGTTTCCTGCACCAACACAAGTGCGAAAAGTGGTTTTTCAACACTAACACAAGTGCGAAAAGTGGTTTTTCAACACTAACACAAGTGCGAAAAGTGGTTTTTCCACACTAATACAAGTGCAAAAGTGGTTTCCTGCACCAACACAAGTGCGAAAATTGGTTTTTCAACACTAACACAAGTGCGAAAAGTGTTTTTTCAACACTAACACAAGTGCGAAAAGTAGTTTTTCAACACTAACACAAGTGCGAAAAGTGTTTTTTCCACACTAATACAAGTGCAAAAGTGGTTTCCTGCACCAACACAAGTGTGCGAAAAGTGATTTTTCAACACTAACACAAGTGCGAAATGTGGTTTTTCAACACAAACACAAGTGCGAAAAGTGGTTTTTCAACACTAACACAAGTGCGAAAAGTGTTTTTTCCACACTAATACAAGTGCAAAAGTGGTTTCCTGCACCAACACAAGTGCGAAAAGTGGTTTTTCAACACTAACCCAAGTGCGAAAAGTGGTTTGTCAACACTAACACAAGTGCGAAAAGTGGTTTTTCAACACTAACACAAGTGCGAAAAGTGGTTTTTCAACACTAACACAAGAGCGAAAAGTGGTTTTTCAACACTAACACAAGTGAGAAAAGTGTTTTTTCCACACTAATACAAGTGCAAAAGTGGTTTACTGCACCAACACAAGTGCGAAAAGTGGTTTTTCACCACTAACACAAGTGCGAAAAGTGGTTTTTCAACACTAACACAAGTGCGAAAAGTGGTTTTTCAACACTAACACAAGTGCGAAAAGTGGTTTTTCAACACCAACACAAGTGCGAAAAGTGGTTTTTCAACACTAACACAAGTGCGAAAAGTGGTTTTTCAACACTATCACAAGTGCAAAAAGTGTTTTTTCCACACTAATACAAGTGTAAAAGTGGTTTCCTGCACCAACACAAGTGCGAAAAGTGGTTTTTCAACACTAACACAAGTGCGAAAAGTGGTTTTTCAACACTAACACAAGTGTGAAAAGTGGTTTTTCCACACTAATACAAGTGCAAAAGTGGTTTTCTGCACCAACACTAGTGCGAAAAGTGGTTTTTCAACACTAACACAAGTGCGAAAAGTGGTTTTTCAACACTAACACAAGTGCGAAAAGTGGTTTTTCAACACTATCACAAGTGCAAAAAGTGTTTTTTCCACACTAATACAAGTGCAAAAGTGGTTTCCTGCACCAACACAAGTGCGAAAAGTGGTTTTTCAACACTAACACAAGTGCAAAAAGTGGTTTTTCAACACTAACACAAGTGCGAAAAGTGGTTTTTCAACACTATCACAAGTGCAAAAAGTGTTTTTTCCACACTAATACAAGTGCAAAAGTGGTTTCCTGCACCAACACAAGTGCAAAAAGTGGTTTTTCAACACTAACACAAGTGCGAAAAGTGGTTTTTCAACACTAACACAAGTGCGAAAAGTAGTTTTTCCACACTAATACAAGTGCAAAAGTGGTTTCCTGCACCAACACAAGTGCGAAAAGTGGTTTTTCAACACTAACACAAGTGCGAAAAGTTGTTTTTCCACACTAATACAAGTGCAAATGTGGTTTCCTGCACCAACACAAGTGCGAAAAGTGGTTTTTCAACACTAACACAAGTGCGAAAAGTGGTTTTTCAACACTATCACAAGTGCAAAAAGTGTTTTTTCCACACTAATACAAGTGCAAAAGTGGTTTCCTGCACCAACCAACACAAGTGCAAAAAGTGGTTTTTCAACACTAACAGAAGTGCGAAAAGTGGTTTTTCAACACTAACACAAGTGCGAAAAGTGGTTTTTCAACACTAACACAAGTGCGAAAAGTGGTTTTTCAACACTAACACAAGTGCAAAAAGTGGTTTTTCCACACTAATACAAGTGCAAAAGTGGTTTCCTGCACCAACACAAGTGCGAAAAGTGGTTTTTCAACACTAATACAAGTGCGAAAAGTGGTTTTTCAACACTAACACAAGTGCGAAAAGTGGTTTTTCAACACTAACACAAGTGCGAAAAGTGTTTTTCCACACTAAAACAAGTGCAAAAGTGGTTTCCTGCACCAACACAAGTGCGAAAAGTGGTTTTTCAACACTAACACAAGTGCGAAAAGTGGTTTTTCAACACTAACACAAGTGCGAAAAGTGGTTTTTCAACACTATCACAAGTGCAAAAAGCGTTTTTTCCACACTAATACAAATGCAAATGTGGTTTCCTGCACCAACACAAGTGCGAAAAGTGGTTTTTCAACACTAACACAAGTGCGAAAAGTGGTTTTTCAACACTAACACAAGTGCGAAAAGTGGTTTTTCAACACTAACACAAGTGCAAAAAGTGGTTTTTCCACACTAATACAAGTGCAAAAGTGGTTTCCTGCACCAACACAAGTGCGAAAAGTGGTTTTTCAACACTAACACAAGTGCGAAAAGTGGTTTTTCAACACTATCACAAGTGCAAAAAGTGTTTTTTCCACACTATTACAAGTGCAAAAGTGGTTTCCTGCACCAACACAAGTGCGAAAAGTGGTTTTTCAACACTAACACAAGTGCGAAAAGTGGTTTTTCAACACTATCACAAGTGCAAAAAGTGTTTTTTCCACACTAATACAAGTGCAAAAGTGGTTTCCTGCACCAACACAAGTGCTAAAAGTGGTTTTTCAACACTAATACAAGTGCGAAAAGTGGTTTTTCAACACTAACACAAGTGCGAAAAGTGGTTTTTCAACACTAACACAAGTGCGAAAAGTGTTTTTCCACACTAATACAAGTGCAAAAGTGGTTTCCTGCACCAACACAAGTGCGAAAAGTGGTTTTTCAACACTAACGCAAGTGCGAAAAGTGGTTTTTCAACACTATCACAAGTGCAAAAAGTGTTTTTCCCACACTAATACAAGTGCAAAAGTGGTTTCCTGCACCAACACAAGTGCGAAAAGTGGTTTTTCAACACTAACACAAGTGCGAAAAGTTGTTTTTCAACACTATCACAAGTGCAAAAAGTGTTTTTTCCACACTAATACAAGTGCAAAAGTGGTTTCCTGCACCAACACAAGTGCTAAAAGTGGTTTTTCAACACTAATACAAGTGCGAAAAGTGTTTTTTCAACACTATCACAAGTGCGAAAGTGTTTTTTCCACACTAATACAAGTGCAAAAGTGGTTTCCTGCACCAACACAAGTGCGAAAAGTGGTTTTTCAACACTAACACAAGTGCGAAAAGTGGTTTTTCAACACTAACACAAGTGCGAAAAGTGGTTTTTCAACACTAACACAAGTGCGAAAAGTGGTTTTTCAACACTAACACAAGTGCGAAAAGTGGTTTTTCAACACTAACACAAGTGCGAAAAGTGGTTTTTCAACACTAACACAAGTGCGAAAAGTGTTTTTTCAACACTAACACAAGTGCGAAAAGTGGTTTTTCCACACTAATACAAGTGCAAAAGTGGTTTCCTCCACCAACACAAGTGCGAAAAGTGGTTTTTCAACACTAACACAAGTGCGAAAAGTGGTTTTTCAACACTAACAGAAGTGCGAAAAGTGGTTTCCTGCACCAACACAAGTGCGAAAAGTGGTTTTTCAACACTAACACAAGTGCGAAAAGTGATTTTCCACACTAACACAAGTGCGAAAAGTGGTTTTTCCACACTAATACAAGTGCAAAAGTGGTTTCCTGCACCAACACAAGTGCGAAAAGTGGTATTTCAACACTAACACAAGTGCGAAAAGTGGTTTTTCAACACTAACACAAGTGCGAAAAGTTGTTTTTCCACACTAATACAAGTGCAAAAGTGGTTTCCTGCACCAACACAAGTGTGAAAAGTGGTTTTTCAACACTAACACAAGTGCGAAAAGTGTTTTTTCCACACTAATACAAGTGCAAAAGTGGTTTCCTGCACCAACACAAGTGCGAAAAGTGGTTTTTCAACACTAACACAAGTGCGAAAAGTGGTTTTTCAACACTAACACAAGTGCGAAAAGTGGTTTTTCAACACTAACACAAGTGCGAAAAGTGGTTTTTCCACACTAATACAAGTGCAAAAGTGGTTTCCTGCACCAACACAAGTGCGAAAATTGGTTTTTCAACACTAACACAAGTGCGAAAAGTGGTTTTTCAACACTAACACAAGTGCAAAAAGTGGTTTTTCCACACTAATACAAGTGCAAAAGTGGTTTCCTTCACCAACACAAGTGCGAAAAGTGGTTTTTCAACACTAACACAAGTGCGAAAAGTGGTTTTTCAACACTAACACAAGTGCGAAAAGTGGTTTTTCAACACTAACACAAGTGCGAAAAGTGGTTTTTCAACACTAACACAAGTGCGAAAAGTGTTTTTTCCACACTAATACAAGTGCAAAAGTGGTTTCCTGCACCAACACAAGTGTGAAAAGTGTTTTTTCAACACTAACACAAGTGCGAAAAGTGGTTTTTCAACACTAACACAAGTGCGAAAAGTGTTTTTTCAACACTAACACAAGTGCGAAAAGTGGTTTTTCCACACTAATACAAGTGCAAAAGTGGTTTCCTGCACCAACACAAGTGCGAAAAGTGGTTTTTCAACACGAACACAAGTGCGAAAAGTGGTTTTTCAAAACTATCACAAGTAGTGTAATAATGTTGCTTCTGGGACACCTCCGTTTAACATGGGAAATCCCTATCTAATGTCATTTACCCCCTTGTCTTTTTCAAAAATCATAAACACCTCTATTTCTCCCACCCTCATCTTTATGAACATTTTGTCTGTAGTACCTATCCTTAATGTTGTTCATTAGACCACTCTAACACTACAAATATTTGTTTTCTCTTATAGACCTATCATCCTTCTTCTACATATCATCTGGCAGATTAATCTTTGACCCATTCACTTCCATATTGACCCTAAACACCTATATTTCTCTCACCCTGTTCTTTACGAACCTTCTAACCTTTTGACATGTTATCCTTATTCATTAGACTACTTAAACACCTGTGATCCTTCTGACCTTATGGACCTTTTAACCTTTTACTCTTAATATCATCTGGTGAATATAACCCACTCAAACAACGACCCTACAAATATTTGTTTATGTGTGGGAAATAATTTAATTCTCCTACAACTCTCCTCACCGTCTAATACATTAACAAAAAATATGTTTGAGTTTGGTTCTTTATTAAGATATTTTAACTGAGCTAAGATAAAATGGTAAACCTCCCTCAATGTTCTTGTTTGAGCGCCTCCAGTGCCACACACTTTTTGGTAGGCTCTGCCCACTTTTTGTTAAGCTCCGTCCACTTTTTGTTAAACCACGCCCACTTTTTGTTAAGCCACGCCCACCTTTCAACTAAGCCCCGCCCACTTTTTGTTAAGCCACGCCCACTTTTTACTAGGCCCCGCCCACTTTTGCTACGCCCCGCCCACTTTATAAACTCTTCAGCATTGTATCATTTCCAGGTAATACATTACATCATTTTCAGGGAATTTCCATCACATCATTTCCAGTTAAGACACGCCCAGGAAATTTCCACAGGAAATGACACACCCAGTCCTTATAAAAGGCACCGACCACACAGGCTTTTTCAAACACGCTTTCTGCTTCACTTGAGAATGGACTACTATGCCGAAATGGAATGGGATAACTTTGCTATTCCTTGGAGTCCTACTACCTGTGTAGAACTCAACCTTCAGATTGATGAACTGGACTCGAACCTCTTATCAATGGAGGTAAGTTTGTTTATTTATTTATTTATTTATTTAATTAATTATTTATTTAATTATTTATTTTAATATTTTTTTTTAGATGAGACTCGTGTAAGAGTTAACAAAGTTAATTTTAATATTCATAGAGCTTGATTTATACAAATAAAAAATATTGTATTAAATTAATACATTGTTATTTTCTTTCACAGGAAATTGTATCTGAGATACGAAATGAAAATTCTGCTTTTAACACAACTTGGGATGAAGTTATTTTTTTGTTTGAAGACATTTTGAACAACCAAGACCCCCAGAACGAGTTCTACCTTGATGACCCAGCCAAAGAGTTATACCTTGGAGATCCACAAAATCCTGAAAAAGAGTTTTACCATGATGATACTTGTTGTGAGTTATCAAAACAAAACCCACTGAACAAGTTCTACCTTGATGAGCCAGAATACAAGTCATACATTGGAGACCCACAAATTTCTGAAAATTGGGAAAGGGGAGTTCTCCCTGATGGTCCGCAGTTATACTATGTGAGACACATCATAGAAACCCTAAAAAATTGGGCAAGGAGAGTTCTCCCTGATGGTCCGCAGTTATACTATGTGAGACACATCATAGAAACCCTAAAAAATTGTGAAATGGGAATTCTCCCTGATGGTCCGCAGTTATACTATGTGAGACACATCATAGAAACCCTAAAAAATTGGGCAAGGAGAGTTCTCCCTGATGGTCCGCAGTTATACTATGTGAGACACATCATAGAAACCCTAAAAAATTGTGAAATGGGAATTCTCCCTGATGGTCCGCAGTTATACTATGTGAGACACATCATAGAAACCCTAAAAAATTGGGCAAGGAGAGTTCTCCCTGATGGTCCGCAGTTATACTATGTGAGACACATCATAGAAACCCTAAAAAATTGGGAAAGGGAAGTTTTCCCTGATGGTCCGCAGTTATACTATGTGAGACTTATCACGGAAACCCCCAATATTTCTGAAAATTGTGGTTCTACCTTGGGGACTTGGAAAGATGGTTATATTTTTGGAGACTCGGAATGGGGGTTTTGTTTTGATGACTCGGAATGTGATACCTATCTTGGAGGCTCAACAGGAATGTGGTTATACCTTGGGAACTTGGAAAGTTGGTTTTATTTTGGAGACTCTACCTGTGGGGTTCCTCTTGGAGACTCTTTGGATTCTAAAGCAATGAACAATGTTCTTTATTTAATGACGCTTGATTTAAGCAATATCAAGTAAGTTCGAGGAAGAAAATGCTGGAAAATTCTTTCTTCCCATTTCTACTTCTTTAAACTTGAAAGCCTTGAAAGACAGAATTGGAGGAAGAGGAAAAAAAGAAAAAAGAAATACGTATTTAAAAAAAGAAGAAAAGAAAGATTATGTTAGGGTTTGGGTGGGATTTTGAATGTGAGGGTTAGGGATGGGGTTGGGTTAGGGTTGGGATTTTGAATGTGAGGGTTAGTGTTGGGGTTGGGTTAGGGATGGGGTTGGGTTAGGGATGGGGTTGGGTTAGGGATGGGGTTGGGTTAGGGATGGGTTGGGTTAGGGTTGGGATTTTGAATGTGAGGGTTAGGGTTGGGGTTGGGTTCGGGATGGGATTGGGTTAGGGTTGGGATTTTGAATGTGAGGGTTGGGGTTGGGTTAGGGATGGGGTTGGGTTAGGGATGGGGTTGGGTTAGGGATGGGGTTGGGTTAGGGATGGGGTTGGGATGGGATGGGGTTGGGTTAGGGATGGGTTGGGTTAGGGATGGGGTTGGGTTAGGGATGGGGTTGGGTTTGGGATGGGGTTGGGTTAGGGATGGGTTTGGGTTAGGGATGGGGTTGGGTTAGGGATGGGGTTGGGTTAGGGTTTGTATATTATTATGACTCACTCACACATACACAAAAGTTAAGCCCCAACTGGAAAGTTGAGGGATTCTGTGTTTGGGGTTCACAGATTTAAAAACGTATCCCCATTATACACACACAAAAGTTAAGCCCCAACTAAAAAGTTGTGGGATTCTGTGTTTGGGGTTCACAGATTTAAAAACGTATCCCCATTATGCACACACAAAAGTTAAGCCCCAACTGAAAAGTTGTGGGATTCTGTGTTTGGGGTTCACAGATTTAAAAACGTATCCCCATTATACACACACAAAAGTTAAGCCCCAACTAAAAAGTTGTGGGATTCTGTGTTTGGGGTTCACAGATTTAAAAACGTATCCCCATTATACACACACAAAAGTTAAGCCCCAACTAAAAAGTTGTGGGATTCTGTGTTTGGGGTTCACAGATTTAAAAACGTATCCCCATTATGCACACACAAAAGTTAAGCCCCAACTGAAAAGTTGTGGGATTCTGTGTTTGGGGTTCACAGATTTAAAAACGTATCCCCATTATACACACACAAAAGTTAAGCCCCAACTAAAAAGTTGTGGGATTCTGTGTTTGGGGTTCACAGATTTAAAAACGTATCCCCATTATACACACACAAAAGTTAAGCCCCAACTAAAAAGTTGTGGGATTCTGTGTTTGGGGTTCACAGATTTAAAAACGTATCCCCATTACATTTTATTTATTTATTTATTATTTTCAAGGGTATTATCTGCTTACTTGTGTTTTTTGTAATTCTTGTGAGTAAAATGAACCCAAGATTTCTTCTCCATTTAAATCATATAATTTGTAGGTCCAAGGGACTGTATCCATTACATCAATGATTTTAAATAATTCACGAGTCCATTTTTGTGTATAACCTTTCTCAAAATGACTTTTCCATTTGTATATTCTTACAATATCACCAACTTTAAACTTGGGCTTTCTCAAATTAATCTCCTTTTCATATTCTAATTTTGTAAATGTTTCCGATGGTTTTGATTTTGTTGATGAATGAACTGTATTATTGTAATTATCTACAATATCCTGAATTAAATACACCCATTTTTGAGAACCGAGTTGTGTGAATTTTTTATATAGTCTCTCTTTCAAAGTACGATTAAAACGCTCAATAACAACTGCTTTTCCTTCATTAAAGGTGCTGTATAATTTAATACCCTTCCCCTTAAGAAATTTCATGAATATTTTGTTATAGAACTCTGTTCCCTCATCAGTCCATAACTTCTTTGGTTTCCTTTTATCCCGATCAAATATTAGCTTAAAGGCTAACATTAAAGTATCACCCCTTTTATTTTTTAAAGGGACAACCCAGGCAAATCTACTCCTCAAATCAATAACGGTTAAAGCATACCTGTATCCCCTGTCATTATTCAATTCAATTAAATCAGCAGACCATATGTGGTCGGTGTATTTAGAATAAACCTTCCTTCTTTTAAACTTTGTGATTATAGGTTTGTGTAATTCTTCAGCCAAAAGCTCCTCAGTCTTGATGACATCATTAGAGCCTAATAGTTTTTTGAGGAATAACCAAGACCAAGTTTCAATTTAGCATTTATCAAATTTCTCACAATAAACCTATCAACTTTCTCTCTCAACGTTGGATTTTGTATCAAAGACAAATTATACAACATTTCGCTGTCGGCTTTATGTTTTTCAGTCAACGTAGTGGTATTTCCATAAGCAATATCATGCTTCATACACACTTCGTCAACCCTATTTGTAGGTTTAGACCAAGGTTTAGGATTGTCAGCCTTATCTAATCTTTTATCCAAGTTTGTTCCTGGACCACAGAAAGAATACCCTGGAAGGTGTAATTCCCCTGGAATTCCAGTTGTTGTAAATTTACTTCCTGACAGAAACTTTTGTATGTCTCCTCCACTTTTAGGAGATATGAATTGGCACTTTTTAGAGCCACACACTTGACATATTCCTTTTTGATAAACTCTATTATTTTTAGCTTTAACATAAGAGATATTTTTAGATTTAGTTTTCTTTTTACATTTGAGACAATAACTCATATTTATTTATCAGAAAAATTCCGACAGAGTATCAAAACCTTTTTGGTTTTCAACATATACATTTCAATCTTTATTTTTAAAACATAAAGAATCCTAAGGAATGCCTTAACTCTCTCCTCCATTTATTTACAAATAAAAACTAACTAAAGTCAATGACACCAACATCATCAATCACATAATCTTTTCCTTCTTCTTCTTCTTCTTCACCACTTTCTCGTTTAAATCTCCTCCCTGAAATTGAAGACATTAACGTTGTTATTTTTGAAACCATTATCTTCATAAGAGTTGTTAATTCTTTAATTTCCTCTTCTGTGCGTTGAGATTGATTTATTTGCTGTAATACACTCAATCTTTTACGAATCTCACTGATTTCCATCTTTTTATATTTTTCCTCCCTCTCTCTTTGCTCCCTTTCCTCCCTCTCCTCCTTCTCCTTTTTCTCCCTCTCCTCCTCCTTTTTCTCCCTCTCCTCCTTCTCCTCCCTCTCCCTTTCCTCCTTCTCCTTTTTCTCTCTTTCCTCCTTCTCTTCTTCAACTCCTTCCTCATCCCTTGCTACCCTTGAGTTTGAACCCCAAAGAATATTATACATATACTCATCTGGATTTTGAGATATTCTTGTATCTATAATTATTTTTCTCATAATAGGATACCAATAAGATTTGTTGACGATTTCTAAAAGAGTTTTATATTTCATAACTTTGAGAAGTTCATTTTTATTTAATATTTTAAACAAGTCTCTATTTGTGGGTTTAACAATATCAGTATAAGGCCAGTTTTTTATGACAAAATTCCCATGTATATGCTCCAAATCATAAGGTATGTAATACCGAGCACCCTTTTCTTGTAGGTATCCTTGAATACAAAAATTATAATTCTCTTGTAGTCTTCTTCCTGCCATTTATGTATCAGAAATATATGTGAGATTAATATTATGACAGGTAATACCACCCCATCTTCCCACTACCAAATCGGTTTGTATTCCTCGGCTTTCTATCCTTATCTCATTACCTTCCTTCTTTGTCATGCGAACCATCGCTATACTATCATATATTTTTATTTTCTTAAAATCACGTATTTGTTGTTTACTAATTGTACTTCCACATAAATCCTTATCTTCACCAAGTGGATAATATTCTTCTTTACGAGACTGATTTAAATCATGTAGGTCTTCTATGTTTATTGAAAAAGACCAATTATACCCTAAATCAGGCATATCATACCCCCATTTATTAATTCGCATATTAACTAAATGTCCTTCTTTATAAAATTTAATTGTAAGCAGGTAGTTAAATTCAATGAGGAAAGGTGTATGGTCAGTATAACCAGGTGTTGTGGTTGTAAATTTTACTTGTTTCACAAAACGTGCTGTTTTCTTTAAAGATATATATTGTGATAAATCACTGAATCTAATCAAGTCATTCGCATCTGTAGGGTTTGGATAATTGATTAATTTATAAGTATTCTTCATATTAATATTTTTACTTACACTATATTTTTGTCGTTCAGCCTGTGCCTTTGTATAATAATTTGATAAATCAATATCCTGAGAGGATTTTCCAAAGATAGAACCATCTTTTCCAACATAGGTCATTTATATTAGATAAAAAATGATAT
Organism: Myxine glutinosa; assembly: GCF_964187855.1. Taxonomy (NCBI): domain Eukaryota; kingdom Metazoa; phylum Chordata; class Myxini; order Myxiniformes; family Myxinidae; genus Myxine; species Myxine glutinosa. Next base: position 91,853 of record NW_027617087.1, on the reverse strand, counting down.
CATAAAAATTTTCATTATTGTTGAGTTGAAATAATACATATAAACATAATTGGCCACAACATTTAGAATTAATTTCTTGAACTTGGAATGTTTGATAAACACCATTCTGTAAGAATTGTATTACTTCAACAGGTGGTGGCATACCATAACTATCAAAATAATATTTATCCTGACTATTATGAATACAAACCCAATGAGAACCATTCTGTGTGTCTAAATTCATAATAATATTCTTTGTATTCTTATTTATATGTGTTAATTCATCTCTCATACAAATAACCACATTATCAATTTTTAGTGTTTTACAATACTTAGCTAGTTCTATATTTGACGTTGTATTCTTTCCAAATTGTTTAAACCATTTATCCATTTATTTATGAGAAAGATACAATCCATTACCCCGTTTAGTTAGTTTAACACCCGCTTGAGCGATAGAGGAAAGCATATCTCCAACCAACAATCTAGCTTTATCAGGTAGACTTTCAAGTTTTTGAGCAAAATCTACAATTACACCACTTCCACTAATTTGTTTCTCCAACTCCTTGTTATGTCTTTCCAATTCTTTTTGAGCTTTTAGTTGTGCCTTCCTTTCGTTAGCAGTTTTTACCGCTGCTGAAATACCACCAGTCAATGCTCCCGCCGCACTTAAACCAGCAAATAAAGGAATTAGAAACGGGAGAAATCCTCCTCTTGACTCGTCTATTGAATATTTCTTTAACATAGGTTTCGTCATTTTAATTTTAAGTGATCCAACATAATTTAGTGTTTTTACTTGTGTGTGTGTGAGTAAAACATCAATTCTTACAGCTCCTTTTCTTTGAATTGTATTAACATTAATAATACAAGGCTTTTGATTTTGAATACAAGATGTTAATTTATTAAGATTGATTTGATTAACATATACCCCAACCATTTATTTATGAGAAAAAACCTATGTGATATTAATCATAACACCATTATCTGTATTAATCTGTAATTCTGTTTCCTCCAAAAGCAAACAATATGCATTAACCTCTTCACTCTCCCCTCTTTCAATGTATAGAGAAGTATCCACTCGATTAGACTTTATAGTTTCCTTTTGAGAACTCAGGTCAATTGCGTAGATTGTATAAAGTTTTTGAAACGCAACCATATCCAAAATAGGATCATTATTACCATTACTTTCACACACCTTTTGGTAGGACTTGTAGGCTTCCGCATAATCATTTTTTTCCCAATCAATTTCCAATCTATCTCGCGGATAAAATGTGCCATCAAGAGAAACCCGAAGTTGTTTCACCTTTGCATTATCACTCAGGGCATTATTCTTATTAGTACCGTCCTCTCCATCTGGTTTTTTAAAAATGAGCCAGAGGTATCGTGGCTTTCCTTGAAGAACACCTAAATTCCAAGTGTAGGTAGTGTGTTCCAGTTTAACGTGTTGACATCTTCTTTTAAGGTATGATACATTTAGCGGTTTCTTTGAGTTAAGTCTTCTATTTAACATCTCTTCCGTTTTAAGATTAGGAGTATATTCACTGATATACCAACACAAATCATTAATAACAAATTTATTATTTTCTCCAAAAGCATTTTCATCCCCAAAAAGCAATCTATTTACATTATCATTCCTTTGTAGTTGAAATCTAATTTTAAGCCCATACAAAACTTTATCATAATCACAAAATCCAAATATACCTTTCAGAGGTACTGCTACGGTAAAACTATTCTCAGCTTTTGCGTCATCATTATACATTGACTTCCTTTGACTATAACCAGGGTCTGCGTTTGTACCCGTTGACATATCAGGAATAAAACCTTCAACAGCTCCCTTACCCATTCTATCACTAAACGAATATAGTGTAAATTTCATCATTTCAGATGTAGCAGAGACATAATCAACCGCTTCAACCTCTTGTGTTCCAATATACAGGCGGACACTGTCAAACATTTTCCAGAAGAAATCATTTACGAGTGTAGCATTAGTATTATTCGCAGCCTTAGTGAATTTAAATTTACACAGCAAGAAACTATCAGCTATATTCAAGTAAGTTTGTTGATTATTTATTTCAAAACTTTTTGTTCCGTTTGAATTCCAGTCTGTTCCTGTTATAGCATTTACCTTAAAATAGTCTTCCTTTTTAGTGGAGTTTGAAATGATAATCGTATCATCCAAATCATAGATACTATCAATCGCTTCCATACTTGTATTTATATAGCATTAAAATTGTTGAAACCCTGACCCAAGTATTTTAATGATTTTTTGTCGTTCTTGTGAAGATAGTTGAGTTTTACCTTTTTTTATTTCTTTGATTGCTTGTAATTTATGAGACTCCTTTTGAGCATCTTTTATACTCTTTATAGCACCCGCAACGGAGCCCACGGCAGAAGCAGTTGAACCAATTAGGTCTTTATGTTTAAGGATGGTTGAACCAATACCCATTAGAGTATCAATTATCCCATCTCCTTTATTTCGAAATTGATGACCTACACCTCGTTGTCTCTTAGGTTTATAGTATCCTCTACCCACATACCTTGTATAGTCTGGTGAAAGGAACATGCCCTCCCCTGTAATTATTTTATATTTTCCCAACTCGTGTTTTCTCACAATAACCATTATTTATTTATTGAAAAACTTCACGTAGGTGAATTCTGATGGATATAATTTCATCATTAAAGGATATCATACGATTATCTTGGTCGGTTATCCTAAAATTTACTCTGTATATGGTTTTTCCTGACACAGGTAAATAGACAAGATTTTTTGGTTCCATATTAAATTTATAACCAATCGGGGTTGAGTATGCACTGAATGAAAATATTGTATTTGTTCTTATTCCATCGTTATAAGCACCATCAATCAAATCACAATGAATTAATACTGAATTTATACCGGAGGATATTTGGATAACATTATCACTGTAAAACGTCCCGTTATTTTCAATCTTTTTTGAAGAGAAACCCAATAGCTCTCTAAACGAATTTTCAATCGTGAAATCAACTTTATAATTATTTTTAAGTTTAATAGTTGATTTTGAAGTGTGTTTTTGAATATCTATTACAATATTTTTTGGTTCATCACCTTTTTCTTTCATAAGGCGAGAGACTTCTGAAGATATTTGAGAAATCTCGTAAGCTCCAGGTGAAACGGTTATAGTTTTATATCCACTTCCTGGATTATAACTAAACTTGTTGTTTTTCTCTGTGATATTAAACAAGGTATTATAAGTTTCCATTGACAATAAAGATGCCTCATATGAGGTAAGGGGGTCAAGTTGTAGTGGGTAAGGGAATGAAGCTGTGTAATCGCTCGTTGTGAAATTAAAACTAAGAATTGTGCTTCTCATCTTATTTAATATCTAATAAAATATCTTTGTATTGACATTTATTAATTATTTTCATATTCATCAACTGATCTAAAATGGCTGAGGATTCATTAAAACAATTGTTGTTTCCAGCCTTCTTACTACCTAACAACAATAATAGCCTATTAACTAATTGTGATGGGTCATTTGGAAGAAAACTAACACCTGAACCAAGTTTACTTAAAGCATCAATAATATGTTTCTCCTTCTCATTCTTCTTACTTTTACCAGCAACAGAAACTCCATAATCAAGTGCATTTAACAACTCAATATATACCCTATCTTCCTCTCTTTCCATATCAAGTGGTTCCTCAAAATATTTTGAACCGCTGAATCCGGGGTTTGTTAGAAGAAACATTAATCTTGGAGTTAATTTAACATTTGGTTGAGTAGAACTCAAGAACATCAATTCATCATTAAATATCAATACCTTTTCTTCCACAAGATGAAACACTGCTGGTTCTTCTGTTGGAATGAGACCTGCTCTGGTTTTTGAACCCGCCGAATATTCATTGTTTTGAAGAGCTTCCACAACATAATTAGGGGGTTGATTTACCTCCTCAAGTTTCCGAAATAATCCCTCGTCATCATATTCTAATTCACCAAGTTCTTGTTTTGTTATCTGACTAAAATCTTTGAGCATTTGAAGTTTTTTCGGAGTAAATTCTACCGTGGGAACTGTAGGTGAGTGTTGAGTTTTCAAAAGTGGTTTAAAGAATTTCTCTTGTTTTCTTTCAAAGGCTTCTTCACCAGTTAGTTTCTGTCTCCGTTTCTTCTTTATCTCTTCCTGTTGTTTAACAACTTTTGAAACTAATTGTTGATGTTCCTTAAACTTTCTTTCTCTTTCTTCGGTATTCATTTTCTGTATTTATTTATTGAAAAATATCATTTAGTATCTCATCTTGTTTCACAACAATATATTTATATTTTCCAATCGTGTGTTTCATATAATTTTCAAATTCTTTTTTACTACATAACGTAGAGCAATTATCTCTCCAAAAATTATTTACATCTATTGAATTTAACTTAAATAAAATAAAAGTATTGGCATTGTTTCTTATTGAGCGTCGAGGGAGTTGAAAATATGATTGACTAAGATATATACAATTACAAGAAGAATGTCTCCCTCTTGTATAGTAGCTATCCATTACTGTTTGGTTTCTCTCATTAACACAATCATCAAAGATGACGAGGTTCTTTTTTGATTTATCTAAATCTTGAGGTGAAGGTATATCATCCGTATTATCACTGAGAATACAAGTTATGGGTTTCGATTTTGATTTCTGTGTATCACAAAATAATTGTATTATATCTTCAATATTATAATCATTCAGTTTGTTTTGAAGTTTAAATAAACCGATAATGTCTTCCTTTTTAAGACCTGCATTAAAACCCTGTGAGAGTAGTTGATACTCGGGTTGAAAACTTGACTTTGTAAAAATTATTAAATTATCATAATCTAAAAAATTAGGACCAAGGAGCATCTTTAAAAGTAAACAGGTTTTCCCACATCCGCTTGAACCAACTATTAGACATCTCAATGAATTTGGAATGTTTTTATGGTTATTAAATTTTATCTTATTTTCCCAAACGGGTATAAAATCATTCATTTATATATTTGGAAAACAAGTCATCCAACTTTTTTTGAGCTATTTTAGAAACTCTATATTTTATCCTGAGTTCGGGTTTAATTTCAAAATAATTCATTATTTTATTTATGTAGTATCTTGTATTAACATTTCCATTAAAATTATTTTGAATAATAAATATCATTAAACCCTTATACATTTCCTCAATACAAAGAGTCTCTTTCCTTGTAAGAAATGGTGTATTATCACCATAATGCTTAACATTCATCTCTCTTATTAATCTTGTAAAGTAATTCATTTTTGGTTCTAATTTAAAAGAGTTATATGTTTTTTTATATTTCTTATTATCATTAATTAGAATATAATCACAGAATAAACATTGTTTATATGAATCCTCATCATTAAGCCCCACTCTATCACAAGCCGGACAATTCTCTAATTTATCATATGGAGAGTCTGGAAATTCTAAATATCCTTCAGAACTTATCATATTTATGTGGTAAATTTTTACTTAAACTAAACGCAAGTTTATTCATTAATAAATACAATGTTTCAAAGCACAAAAGACAAATTTCAATCAATCTCTACTTCGGTGGAAGATATAGAAAAATATGTCAAAGATGTTAAATTGAACAAAGATAAATATGGAAATTTTTGGGTAAAACCAGTTATGGAAAATAACATGAGCCCCTCTATTTCATTTAAAGGAAGAGCTCTAACTATACCTGGAAAGACATCCATTAAAGTAAATCTAACAAAAGTTTCTCCTCTACTCCTGGCAATTTATTCAAAGCTTGAAAAAGTGATTGACCACGATACTTTGAAAAAGAATGATAAGACCATTAATAATTCTCGAGGAGACATTTGTATTTTCTTTAATAATCCAAAGGGTGTAGATCTAAGTAAAATGAATGATGTTAATATTTCTGGTGAAATGTCATTTCGTTCTATGATAGTTAGAGATTATTTAAAGATAACTTTTGATATAAAAATTGTAGAGATTGAATCTGTTAATGAAAGAAAGTATATAGATATTGATGGGAATATTTTTCTTGCTAATTAAATATGAGTCAATACAGCAGTGAAGATTTTACTATTTCATTGAACTCGGACGATAGTGATGATAGTATTTCATTGAACTTGGACGATGGTGATGATAGTATTTCATTGAACACAGATGATAGTTATGATACTAATAGTTTGTGCTCAAATGATAGTTATGAGAGTAGCTTTATTGATGACTCTGAGTATGATTCTGAGTATTCATGTGATAGTTATGACTTAGATGATTCTGAGTGAAAAAGTGTTTTAGTTTAAGCACAGCGATATATATAAAACGGAGCTGTAAAGCTCAAAAGTGTTTTATTTTAAGCACAGTGATATATATAAAACACCACGTTTTCTCACGCTATAAATATGGTTTATTGTGATACTTGCGAGAAGGAAGTAAAATATTATAAACAACATATTCTCACCGCAAAACATACATACAACATTTTAAACAAACTTTCCCCTCTTCCACCTGAAACAAAACACTGTTCTACATGTAATAAAAATATCCTCAAGAAAGGCTTCAAAATACATCTTAAAACAAATCTACATTTATCAAATTTTATCACAACTAAAAACTCTGATGGAGCATTCAAAGGACATATTAAAATAAGAGTCTTTAACTTCAAACCTCCTGAACCAGAGTCTATAGTTGATGCTGTAGAAATAGTTAAACCTGCTGTTCAAACGTTGATTGAAAAAACACTAAAGGAAATGAAACCACTTAAATTTTATATGGGAGTAAAATTAGAAATGACAAAGGATGAAGGAGTTATAGATGCACCATACATGAGAACTGAGCCACACTTTATATCTTCATATCAAGATTTTAAAACATCAGGAGTCTATGATGAACTTATTAAACAAGAGCAAGATGTGGATAATTCAATCGTAGGAAGTGGATTCAATATAGGAAAAATTATTTACATAGACATTCATATTCTTAAATCAGATCCTCTAAAAGCTTCTTCTTACATTGATTTACCCAGTGTTATCAAAAATAGAAAAGCAGTTATCAATATCAAAAATAAAGACAATAAATGTTTTCTCTGGTCTATTTTAGCACACTTACATCCTCCACATTTTCATGATGAAAGAGTATCTCATTATAAAAAATATGAGAATACATTAAATACAAAAGATGTAAAGTTTCCGATGACTTTAAATGATATTCCTAAATTTGAAAAGATGAATAATTTATCAGTTAATGTTTATGGTCTAACAGAAACAAACAACATTCAGGTTTTAAAGCTTTCTGACAATTGTAAACAAACTCATATTAATCTTCTATATTTTAATTCAGACGAAAATTCACATTATACATACATCAAAGATATTGCTAAATTAATAAAAGCACAAGTCTGTAAGAGAACAAATAAAATATATATTTGTTTGCGTTGTCTTAACTTCTTCAATTCACAAGAAAGATTAGATAAACATTCAAATTATTGTGGCGAACATAAATCAACGGTAATCAATATGCCTAAAGAAGGCTCAAAGATCACATTCAAAGATGAAAATAAAAAGATCAAACATCCATTTGTTATATATGCTGATTTTGAAAGTATTTTAGAAAAAATTGATACTGCTTCTCAAGATCCAAAAGAATCATACACAAATAAATATCAAAAACATACTCCTTGTGGTTTTTGTTATTATATCAAATCATCCGTTGGTGATAAATATAACAAGTTAGAGATGTATAGAGGCTCAAATACCCCAGAGGAGTTTGTGAAACGACTAGAAAAAGACTGTGTTCGATTAACCAAGATAATGAGAGAAACCAATAAACCAATGTCCTTAACAAGTAAAGAAAAAAGGGAATTTATAAAAAACAATGTCTGTCATATTTGTGAGGAGAAAATTGGTAAAGGTCTAAAGGTTAGAGACCATTGTCATCTCACTGGTAAATATAGAGGTCCGGCTCATCAAAGTTGTAATATTAATTATCAACTCCCCTCTTTCATTCCTGTCTTTCTTCATAACAACGCTCATTATGATACACATCTATTTATCAAGGAACTCTCAAAGACTTCTGGAAGTATCTCAGCAATTCCAAACACGGATCAGAAATACATTTCATTCACAAAAACAATTCACACATCTCCTATTACTCATATCAGATTTCTTGATACATTTAAATTCATGGCAAGTCCATTGGTTAACTTGGTTCAAAATCTAAAAGAGTTTCCATGTCTTTCAGAGTATTTTTTAGATAAAGATTTTCTAACACAAAAGGGAATTTACCCCTATGACTATATGGACTCATTTGAGAGATTCAATGAAACACAACTTCCTTCAAAAGAAAATTTCTATAACAAATTAAATAATAGTCATATATCTGATAAAGATTATGTACACGCACAAAATGTTTGGGAAAAATATAACATCAAGAATCTTGGCGAGTATCACGATTTGTATCTCAAAACTGATGTGCTTTTATTGGCCGATGTATTTGAAGCCTTTAGATCTGTTTGTCGCACTGGATATGGATTGGATCCTGCTCACTACTACACAGCACCTGGATTGGCCTGGAGTGCGATGTTGAAAATGACAAAACAAGATTTGGATTTGATAATCGATGTTGATATGCTTTTGATGATTGAAAAGGCAAAAAGAGGTGGAATTTCACAAGTCTGCTCGAGTAGATACGCAAAAGCAAATAACAAATATCTTCCAAATTATGATCCAACGAAAGAGAGTTCTTACTTGATGTACTATGACGCGAACAACCTGTATGGCTGGGCAATGTCTCAGGCTCTTCCTTATGGAAAACTTAGATGGGTAAAGGAAAAAGACTACAAAAACGTTTTACAAGATGTATGTATCTCTACACAAAAAGAATTGGATGAAGAAAAAGTTGGTTATTATTTTGAAATTGATTTAAAATATCCAGAGGAACTCCATAACCTACACAAAGATCTCCCATTTGCTTGTGAGAAAGAAAGTCCAAAGAAAGAATGGTTGAGTGATTATCAACGATCGTTTGATATAGGTGAATCAACAGAAAAATTACTTACTACATTATATAACAAGAAAAATTATGTTCTACACCAAAGAAATTTGCGACAATATTTATCAAAAGGTCTAAGAGTAGAGAAGATCCATAGGGTTCTAAAGTTCAATCAAAGTCATTGGTTAAAGGGGTACATTGATTTTAATACACAAAGAAGAACAGAGTCAAAAACAGATTTTGAGAAAGACTTTTATAAATTAATGAATAATGCGGTCTTTGGTAAGACTATGGAGAATGTGAGGAAAAGACAAAATATCAGACTATCAACATCTTGGGAACAAGCATCAAAATTAATTAATAGACCGAGTTTTACTCGAGCTGAGGTCTTTACTGAGAACTTTTGTGCGATCCATTTGATTAAAGAGAGTATTGAAATGAACAAACCTATTTATATTGGAACAACAATTCTTGATTTATCAAAGTCATTAATGTATGATTACTTTTATAATAACTTGAGGAAGAAATATCAAAATGATGTTAATCTACTTTATATGGATACAGATAGTTTTATTTTGAAAATTAATACCAACGATGTTTATTCAGACATGAAAAGAGACATTAATATCTATGACACGAGTAATTACAGTCCAGAGAGTGAGTTGTTCTCTTCTAAAAATAAAAAGGTGATTGGAAAGTTCAAGGATGAATTAGGAGGAAATGTTATGAGTGAATTTTTGGGATTGAGGTCAAAGGCTTATGCTTATAAATACATTGTGAATAACGTTGAAAAGACTGATAAGAAGTTAAAAGGTGTAAAGAAAAATGTTATTAAAGAAACAATAAACTTTAAGGATTATTATAACTGTTTAACAACAAAGAAAGAAGAGTTTAGAAAGATTAATGGAATAAGAAGTTATAAACATCAATTATATTCAGAAGAGATAAATAAGAAAGCATTGGGGGCTTTTGATGATAAGAGGTTTATTTTAGAAAATGGAATTGATAGTCTCCCTTATGGTTATATAAGTATATAAGTGATAAGATATATATAAGTGATAAGATATATATAAGTGATAAGATATACATAAGTGATAAGATATATATAAGTGATAAGATATATATAAGTGATAAGTTAAAAAGGGGGGGGGGGGATTTTAACGGGCTACCGCCGCCTTTTTTACTATTATATAAATGATAGAACCAAGTATCAACCAGACTAAAGAGTGGAGGTGTAATCAACCTTGGTATATAAATGGAAAACATAATGAATGTGAAAAATATCAAATAGGTATAATTGAAAAGGCAACTGGTAAAAAAGTTCACAAAACAAATGAGAATTAATTTAAATACCGGTGAATTGGGTAAAAAAGATGGAAATATTTTTGAGTGGACGGAAAACTTTGATGGTTGTCAGGAAAATATATACTTTAATTTAAAAATGGTATGTGGCACTGGAGGCGCTCAAATAAGAACATTGAGGGAGGTTTACCATTTTATCTTAGCTCAGTTAAAATATCTTAATAAAGAACCAAACTCAAACATATTTTTTGTTAATGTATTAGACGGTGAGGAGAGTTGTAGGAGAATTAAATTATTTCCCACACATAAACAAATATTTGTAGGGTCGTTGTTTGAGTGGGTTATATTCACCAGATGATATTAAGAGTAAAAGGTTAAAAGGTCCATAAGGTCAGAAGGATCACAGGTGTTTAAGTAGTCTAATGAATAAGGATAACATGTCTAAAGGTTAGAAGGTTCGTAAAGAACAGGGTGAGAGAAATATAGGTGTTTAGGGTCAATATGGAAGTGAATGGGTCAAAGATTAATCTGCCAGATGATATGTAGAAGAAGGATGATAGGTCTATAAGAGAAAACAAATATTTGTAGTGTTAGAGTGGTCTAATGAACAACATTAAGGATAGGTACTACAGACAAAAGGTTCATAAAGATGAGGGTGGGAGAAATAGAGGTGTTTATGATTTTTGAAAAAGACAAGGGGGTAAATGACATTAGATAGGGATTTCCCATGTTAAACGGAGGTGTCCCAGAAGCAACATTATTACACTACTATCACAAGTGCAAAAAGTGTTTTTTCCACACTAATACAAGTGCAAAAGTGGTTTCCTGCACCAACACAAGTGCGAAAAGTGGTTTTTCAACACTAACACAAGTGCGAAAAGTGGTTTTTCAACACTAACACAAGTGCGAAAAGTGGTTTTTCAACACTAACACAAGTGCGAAAAGTGGTTTTTCAACACTAACACAAGTGCGAAAAGTGGTTTTTCCACACTAATACAAGTGCAAAAGTGGTTTCCTGCACCAACACAAGTGCGAAAAGTGGTTTTTCAACACTAACACAAGTGCGAAAAGTGGTTTTTCAACACTATCACAAGTGCAAAAAGTGTTTTTTCCACACTAATACAAGTGCAAAAGTGGTTTCCTGCACCAACACAAGTGCGAAAAGTGGTTTTTCAACACTAACACAAGTGCGAAAAGTGGTTTTTCCACACTAATACAAGTGCAAAAGTGGTTTCCTGCACCAACACAAGTGCGAAAAGTGGTTTTTCAACACTAACACAAGTGCGAAAAGTGGTTTTTAAACACTAACACAAGTGCGAAAATTGTTTTTTCCACACTAATACAAGTGCAAAAGTGGTTTCCTGCACCAACACAAGTGCGAAAAGTGTTTTTTCAACACTAACACAAGTGCGAAAAGTGGTTTTTCAACACTAACACAAGTGCGAAAAGTGGTTTTTCAACACCAACACAAGTGCGAAAAGTGGTTTTTCCACACTAATACAAGTGCAAAAGTGGTTTCCTGCACCAACACAAGTGCGAAAAGTGGTTTTTCAACACGAACACAAGTGCGAAAAGTGGTTTTTGAAAACTATCACAAGTGCAAAAAGTGTTTTTTCCACACTAATACAAGTGCAAAAGTGGTTTCCTGCACCAACACAAGTGCGAAAAGTGGTTTTTCAACACTAACACAAGTGCGAAAAGTGGTTTTTCAACACTAACACAAGTGCGAAAAGTGGTTTTTCAACACTAACACAAGTGCGAAAAGTGGTTTTTCAACACTAACACAAGTGCGAAAAGTGGTTTTTCCACACTAATACAAGTGCGAAAAGTGGTTTTTCCACACTAATACAAGTGCAAAAGTGGTTTCCTGCACCAACACAAGTGCGAAAAGTGTTTTTTCAACACTAACACAAGTGCGAAAAGTGGTTTTTCCACACTAATACAAGTGCAAAAGTGGTTTCCTGCACCAACACAAGTGCGAAAAGTGGTTTTTCAACATGAACACAAGTGCGAAAAGTGGTTTTTCAAAACTATCACAAGTACAAAAAGTGTTTTTTCCACACTAATACAAGTGCAAAAGTGGTTTCCTGCACCAACACAAGTGCGAAAAGTGGTTTTTCAACACTAACACAAGTGCGAAAAGTGGTTTTTCCACACGAATACAAGTGCAAAAGTGGTTTCCTGAACCAACACAAGTGCGAAAAGTGGTTTTTCAATACTAACACAAGTGCAAAAAGTGGTTTTTCAACACTAACACAAGTGCGAAAAGTGGTTTTTCCATACTAATACAAGTGCAAAAGTGGTTTCCTCCACCAACACAAGTGCGAAAAGTGGTTTTTCAACACTAACACAAGTGCGAAAAGTGTTTTCCTGCACTAACACAATTGCGAAAAGTGGTTTTTCAACACTAACACAAGTGCGAAAAGTGGTTTTTCAACACTAACACAAGTGCGAAAAGTGTTTTTTCCACACTAATACAAGTGCAAAAATGGTTTCCTGCACCAACACAAGTGCGAAAAGTGGTTTTTCAACACTAACATAAGTGCGAAAAGTGGTTTTTCAACACTATCACAAGTGCAAAAAGTGTTTTTTCCACACTAATACAAGTGCAAAAGTGGTTTCCTGCACCAACACAAGTGCGAAAAGTGGTTTTTCAACACTAACACAAGTGCGAAAAGTGGTTTTTCAACACTAACACAAGTGCGAAAAGTGGTTTTTCAACACTAACACAAGTGCGAAAAGTGGTTTTTCAACACTAACACAAGTGCGAAAAGTGGTTTTTCAACACTAACACAAGTGAGAAAAGTGTTTTTTCCACACTAATACAAGTGCAAAAGTGGTTTACTGCACCAACACAAGTGCGAAAAGTGGTTTTTCACCACTAACACAAGTGCGAAAAGTGGTTTTTCAACACTAACACAAGTGCGAAAAGTGGTTTTTCAACACTAACACAAGTGCGAAAAGTGGTTTTTCAACACCAACACAAGTGCGAAAAGTGGTTTTTCAACACTAACACAAGTGCGAAAAGTGGTTTTTCAACACTATCACAAGTGCAAAAAGTGTTTTTTCCACACTAATACAAGTGTAAAAGTGGTTTCCTGCACCAACACAAGTGCGAAAAGTGGTTTTTCAACACTAACACAAGTGCGAAAAGTGGTTTTTCAACACTAACACAAGTGTGAAAAGTGGTTTTTCCACACTAATACAAGTGCAAAAGTGGTTTTCTGCACCAACACTAGTGCGAAAAGTGGTTTTTCAACACTAACACAAGTGCGAAAAGTGGTTTTTCAACACTAACACAAGTGCGAAAAGTGGTTTTTCAACACTATCACAAGTGCAAAAAGTGTTTTTTCCACACTAATACAAGTGCAAAAGTGGTTTCCTGCACCAACACAAGTGCGAAAAGTGGTTTTTCAACACTAACACAAGTGCAAAAAGTGGTTTTTCAACACTAACACAAGTGCGAAAAGTGGTTTTTCAACACTATCACAAGTGCAAAAAGTGTTTTTTCCACACTAATACAAGTGCAAAAGTGGTTTCCTGCACCAACACAAGTGCAAAAAGTGGTTTTTCAACACTAACACAAGTGCGAAAAGTGGTTTTTCAACACTAACACAAGTGCGAAAAGTAGTTTTTCCACACTAATACAAGTGCAAAAGTGGTTTCCTGCACCAACACAAGTGCGAAAAGTGGTTTTTCAACACTAACACAAGTGCGAAAAGTTGTTTTTCCACACTAATACAAGTGCAAATGTGGTTTCCTGCACCAACACAAGTGCGAAAAGTGGTTTTTCAACACTAACACAAGTGCGAAAAGTGGTTTTTCAACACTATCACAAGTGCAAAAAGTGTTTTTTCCACACTAATACAAGTGCAAAAGTGGTTTCCTGCACCAACACAAGTGCAAAAAGTGGTTTTTCAACACTAACAGAAGTGCGAAAAGTGGTTTTTCAACACTAACACAAGTGCGAAAAGTGGTTTTTCAACACTAACACAAGTGCGAAAAGTGGTTTTTCTACACTAACACAAGTGCAAAAAGTGGTTTTTCCACACTAATACAAGTGCAAAAGTGGTTTCCTGCACCAACACAAGTGCGAAAAGTGGTTTTTCAACACTAATACAAGTGCGAAAAGTGGTTTTTCAACACTAACACAAGTGCGAAAAGTGGTTTTTCAACACTAACACAAGTGCGAAAAGTGTTTTTCCACACTAAAACAAGTGCAAAAGTGGTTTCCTGCACCAACACAAGTGCGAAAAGTGGTTTTTCAACACTAACACAAGTGCGAAAAGTGGTTTTTCAACACTAACACAAGTGCGAAAAGTGGTTTTTCAACACTATCACAAGTGCAAAAAGCGTTTTTTCCACACTAATACAAATGCAAATGTGGTTTCCTGCACCAACACAAGTGCGAAAAGTGGTTTTTCAACACTAACACAAGTGCGAAAAGTGGTTTTTCAACACTAACACAAGTGCGAAAAGTGGTTTTTCAACACTAACACAAGTGCAAAAAGTGGTTTTTCCACACTAATACAAGTGCAAAAGTGGTTTCCTGCACCAACACAAGTGCGAAAAGTGGTTTTTCAACACTAACACAAGTGCGAAAAGTGGTTTTTCAACACTATCACAAGTGCAAAAAGTGTTTTTTCCACACTATTACAAGTGCAAAAGTGGTTTCCTGCACCAACACAAGTGCGAAAAGTGGTTTTTCAACACTAACACAAGTGCGAAAAGTGGTTTTTCAACACTATCACAAGTGCAAAAAGTGTTTTTTCCACACTAATACAAGTGCAAAAGTGGTTTCCTGCACCAACACAAGTGCTAAAAGTGGTTTTTCAACACTAATACAAGTGCGAAAAGTGGTTTTTCAACACTAACACAAGTGCGAAAAGTGGTTTTTCAACACTAACACAAGTGCGAAAAGTGTTTTTCCACACTAATACAAGTGCAAAAGTGGTTTCCTGCACCAACACAAGTGCGAAAAGTGGTTTTTCAACACTAACGCAAGTGCGAAAAGTGGTTTTTCAACACTATCACAAGTGCAAAAAGTGTTTTTTCCACACTAATACAAGTGCAAAAGTGGTTTCCTGCACCAACACAAGTGCGAAAAGTGGTTTTTCAACACTAACACAAGTGCGAAAAGTTGTTTTTCAACACTATCACAAGTGCAAAAAGTGTTTTTTCCACACTAATACAAGTGCAAAAGTGGTTTCCTGCACCAACACAAGTGCTAAAAGTGGTTTTTCAACACTAATACAAGTGCGAAAAGTGTTTTTTCAACACTATCACAAGTGCGAAAGTGTTTTTTCCACACTAATACAAGTGCAAAAGTGGTTTCCTGCACCAACACAAGTGCGAAAAGTGGTTTTTCAACACTAACACAAGTGCGAAAAGTGGTTTTTCAACACTAACACAAGTGCGAAAAGTGGTTTTTCAACACTAACACAAGTGCGAAAAGTGGTTTTTCAACACTAACACAAGTGCGAAAAGTGGTTTTTCAACACTAACACAAGTGCGAAAAGTGGTTTTTCAACACTAACACAAGTGCGAAAAGTGTTTTTTCAACACTAACACAAGTGCGAAAAGTGGTTTTGCCACACTAATACAAGTGCAAAAGTGGTTTCCTCCACCAACACAAGTGCGAAAAGTGGTTTTTCAACACTAACACAAGTGCGAAAAGTGGTTTTTCAACACTAACAGAAGTGCGAAAAGTGGTTTTTCAACACTAACACAAGTGCGAAAAGTGGTTTTTCAACACTAACACAAGTGCGAAAAGTGGTTTTTCCACACTAATACAAGTGCAAAAGTGGTTTCCTGCACCAACACAAGTGCGAAAAGTGGTTTTTCAACACTAACACAAGTGCGAAAAGTGATTTTCCACACTAACACAAGTGCGAAAAGTGGTTTTTCCACACTAATACAAGTGCAAAAGTGGTTTCCTGCACCAACACAAGTGCGAAAAGTGGTATTTCAACACTAACACAAGTGCGAAAAGTGGTTTTTCAACACTATCACAAGTGCAAAAAGTGTTTTTTCCACACTAATACAAGTGCAAAAGTGGTTTCCTGCACCAACACAAGTGCGAAAAGTGGTTTTTCAACACTAACACAAGTGCAAAAAGTGGTTTTTCAACACTAACACAAGTGCGAAAAGTGGTTTTTCAACACTATCACAAGTGCAAAAAGTGTTTTTTCCACACTAATACAAGTGCAAAAGTGGTTTCCTGCACCAACACAAGTGCAAAAAGTGGTTTTTCAACACTAACACAAGTGCGAAAAGTGGTTTTTCAACACTAACACAAGTGCGAAAAGTAGTTTTTCCACACTAATACAAGTGCAAAAGTGGTTTCCTGCACCAACACAAGTGCGAAAAGTGGTTTTTCAACACTAACACAAGTGCGAAAAGTTGTTTTTCCACACTAATACAAGTGCAAATGTGGTTTCCTGCACCAACACAAGTGCGAAAAGTGGTTTTTCAACACTAACACAAGTGCGAAAAGTGGTTTTTCAACACTATCACAAGTGCAAAAAGTGTTTTTTCCACACTAATACAAGTGCAAAAGTGGTTTCCTGCACCAACACAAGTGCAAAAAGTGGTTTTTCAACACTAACAGAAGTGCGAAAAGTGGTTTTTCAACACTAACACAAGTGCGAAAAGTGGTTTTTCAACACTAACACAAGTGCGAAAAGTGGTTTTTCAACACTAACACAAGTGCAAAAAGTGGTTTTTCCACACTAATACAAGTGCAAAAGTGGTTTCCTGCACCAACACAAGTGCGAAAAGTGGTTTTTCAACACTAATACAAGTGCGAAAAGTGGTTTTTCAACACTAACACAAGTGCGAAAAGTGGTTTTTCAACACTAACACAAGTGCGAAAAGTGTTTTTCCACACTAAAACAAGTGCAAAAGTGGTTTCCTGCACCAACACAAGTGCGAAAAGTGGTTTTTCAACACTAACACAAGTGCGAAAAAGTGGTTTTTCAACACTAACACAAGTGCGAAAAGTGGTTTTTCAACACTATCACAAGTGCAAAAAGCGTTTTTTCCACACTAATACAAATGCAAATGTGGTTTCCTGCACCAACACAAGTGCGAAAAGTGGTTTTTCAACACTAACACAAGTGCGAAAAGTGGTTTTTCAACACTAACACAAGTGCGAAAAGTGGTTTTTCAACACTAACACAAGTGCAAAAAGTGGTTTTTCCACACTAATACAAGTGCAAAAAGTGGTTTCCTGCACCAACACAAGTGCGAAAAGTGGTTTTTCAACACTAACACAAGTGCGAAAAGTGGTTTTTCAACACTATCACAAGTGCAAAAAGTGTTTTTTCCACACTATTACAAGTGCAAAAGTGGTTTCCTGCACCAACACAAGTGCGAAAAGTGGTTTTTCAACACTAACACAAGTGCGAAAAGTGGTTTTTCAACACTATCACAAGTGCAAAAAGTGTTTTTTCCACACTAATACAAGTGCAAAAGTGGTTTCCTGCACCAACACAAGTGCTAAAAGTGGTTTTTCAACACTAATACAAGTGCGAAAAGTGGTTTTTCAACACTAACACAAGTGCGAAAAGTGGTTTTTCAACACTAACACAAGTGCGAAAAGTGTTTTTCCACACTAATACAAGTGCAAAAGTGGTTTCCTGCACCAACACAAGTGCGAAAAGTGGTTTTTCAACACTAACGCAAGTGCGAAAAGTGGTTTTTCAACACTATCACAAGTGCAAAAAGTGTTTTTTCCACACTAATACAAGTGCAAAAGTGGTTTCCTGCACCAACACAAGTGCGAAAAGTGGTTTTTCAACACTAACACAAGTGCGAAAAGTTGTTTTTCAACACTATCACAAGTGCAAAAAGTGTTTTTTCCACACTAATACAAGTGCAAAAGTGGTTTCCTGCACCAACACAAGTGCTAAAAGTGGTTTTTCAACACTAATACAAGTGCGAAAAGTGTTTTTTCAACACTATCACAAGTGCGAAAGTGTTTTTCCACACTAATACAAGTGCAAAAGTGGTTTCCTGCACCAACACAAGTGCGAAAAGTGGTTTTTCAACACTAACACAAGTGCGAAAAGTGGTTTTTCAACACTAACACAAGTGCGAAAAGTGGTTTTTCAACACTAACACAAGTGCGAAAAGTGGTTTTTCAACACTAACACAAGTGCGAAAAGTGGTTTTTCAACACTAACACAAGTGCGAAAAGTGGTTTTTCAACACTAACACAAGTGCGAAAAGTGTTTTTTCAACACTAACACAAGTGCGAAAAGTGGTTTTGCCACACTAATACAAGTGCAAAAGTGGTTTCCTCCACCAACACAAGTGCGAAAAGTGGTTTTTCAACACTAACACAAGTGCGAAAAGTGGTTTTTCAACACTAACAGAAGTGCGAAAAGTGGTTTTTCAACACTAACACAAGTGCGAAAAGTGGTTTTTCAACACTAACACAAGTGCGAAAAGTGGTTTTTCCACACTAATACAAGTGCAAAAGTGGTTTCCTGCACCAACACAAGTGCGAAAAGTGGTTTTTCAACACTAACACAAGTGCGAAAAGTGATTTTCCACACTAACACAAGTGCGAAAAGTGGTTTTTCCACACTAATACAAGTGCAAAAGTGGTTTCCTGCACCAACACAAGTGCGAAAAGTGGTATTTCAACACTAACACAAGTGCGAAAAGTGGTTTTTCAACACTAACACAAGTGCGAAAAGTTGTTTTTCCACACTAATACAAGTGCAAAAGTGGTTTCCTGCACCAACACAAGTGTGAAAAGTGGTTTTTCAACACTAACACAAGTGCGAAAAGTGTTTTTTCCACACTAATACAAGTGCAAAAGTGGTTTCCTGCACCAACACAAGTGCGAAAAGTGGTTTTTCAACACTAACACAAGTGCGAAAAGTGGTTTTTCAACACTAACACAAGTGCGAAAAGTGGTTTTTCAACACTAACACAAGTGCGAAAAGTGGTTTTTCCACACTAATACAAGTGCAAAAGTGGTTTCCTGCACCAACACAAGTGCGAAAATTGGTTTTTTCAACACTAACACAAGTGCGAAAAGTGGTTTTTCAACACTAACACAAGTGCAAAAAGTGGTTTTTCCACACTAATACAAGTGCAAAAGTGGTTTCCTTCACCAACACAAGTGCGAAAAGTGGTTTTTCAACACTAACACAAGTGCGAAAAGTGGTTTTTCAACACTAACACAAGTGCGAAAAGTGGTTTTTCAACACTAACACAAGTGCGAAAAGTGGTTTTTCAACACTAACACAAGTGCGAAAAGTGTTTTTTTCCACACTAATACAAGTGCAAAAGTGGTTTCCTGCACCAACACAAGTGTGAAAAGTGTTTTTTTCAACACTAACACAAGTGCGAAAAGTGGTTTTTCAACACTAACACAAGTGCGAAAAGTGTTTTTTCAACACTAACACAAGTGCGAAAAGTGGTTTTTCCACACTAATACAAGTGCAAAAGTGGTTTCCTGCACCAACACAAGTGCGAAAAGTGGTTTTTCAACACGAACACAAGTGCGAAAAGTGGTTTTTCAAAACTATCACAAGTGCAAAAAGTGTTTTTTCCACACTAATACAAGTGCAAAAGTGGTTTCCTGCACCAACACAAGTGCGAAAAGTGGTTTTTCAACACTAACACAAGTGCGAAAAGTGGTTTTTCAACACTAACACAAGTGCGAAAAGTGGTTTTTCAACACTAACACAAGTGCGAAAAGTGGTTTTTCAACACTAACACAAGTGCGAAAAGTGGTTTTTTCCACACTAATACAAGTGCAAAAGTGGTTTCCTGCACCAACACAAGTGCGAAAAGTGGTTTTTCAACACTAACACAAGTGCGAAAAGTGGTTTTTCAACACTATCACAAGTGCAAAAAGTGTTTTTTCCACACTAATACAAGTGCAAAAGTGGTTTCCTGCACCAACACAAGTGCGAAAAGTGGTTTTTCAACACTAACACAAGTGCGAAAAGTGGTTTTTCCACACTAATACAAGTGCAAAAGTGGTTTCCTGCACCAACACAAGTGCGAAAAGTGGTTTTTCAACACTAACACAAGTGCGAAGTGGTTTTTCAACACTAACACAAGTGCGAAAAGTGGTTTTTCAACACTAACACAAGTGCGAAAAGTGGTTTTTCCACACTAATACAAGTGCAAAAGTGGTTTCCTGCACCAACACAAGTGCGAAAAGTTGTTTTTCAACACTAACACAAGTGCGAAAAGTGGTTTTTCAACACTAACACAAGTGCGAAAAGTGGTTTTTCAACACTACCGCAAGTGCAAAAAGTGTTTTTTCCACACTAATACAAGTGAAAAAGTGGTTTCCTGCACCAACACAAGTGCGAAAAGTTGTTTTTCAACACTAACACAAGTGCGAAAAGTGGTTTTTCAACACTAACACAAGTGCGAAAAGTGGTTTTTCAACACTATCGCAAGTGCAAAAAGTGTTTTTTCCACACTAATACAAGTGCAAAAGTGGTTTCCTGCACCAACACAAGTGCGAAAAGTGTTTTTTCAACACTAACACAAGTGCGAAAAGTGGTTTTTCAACACTAACACAAGTGCGAAAAGTGTTTTTTCAACACTAACACAAGTGCGAAAAGTGGTTTTTCCACACTAATACAAGTGCAAAAGTGGTTTCCTCCACCAACACAAGTGCGAAAAGTGGTTTTTCAACACTAACACAAGTGCGAAAAGTGGTTTTTCAACACTAACAGAAGTGCGAAAAGTGGTTTTTCAACACTAACACAAGTGCGAAAAGTGGTTTTTCAACACTAACACAAGTGCGAAAAGTGGTTTTTCAACACTAACACAAGTGCGAAAAGTGGTTTTTCCACACTAATACAAGTGCAAAAGTGGTTTCCTGCACCAACACAAGTGCGAAAAGTGGTTTTTCAACACTAACACAAGTGCGAAAAGTGGTTTTTCAACACTAACACAAGTGCGAAAAGTGATTTTCCACACTAACACAAGTGCGAAAAGTGGTTTTTCCACACTAATACAAGTGCAAAAGTGGTTTCCTGCACCAACACAAGTGCGAAAAGTGGTTTTTCAACACTAACACAAGTGCGAAAAGTGGTTTTTCAACACTAACACAAGTGCGAAAAGTTGTTTTTCCACACTAATACAAGTGCAAAAGTGGTTTCCTGCACCAACACAAGTGTGAAAAGTGGTTTTTCAACACTAACACAAGTGCGAAAAGTGTTTTTTCCACACTAATACAAGTGCAAAAGTGGTTTCCTTCACCAACACAAGTGCGAAAAGTGGTTTTTCAACACTAACACAAGTGCGAAAAGTGGTTTTTCAACACTAACACAAGTGCGAAAAGTGGTTTTTCAACACTAACACAAGTGCGAAAAGTGGTTTTTCAACACTAACACAAGTGCGAAAAGTGTTTTTTCCACACTAATACAAGTGCAAAAGTGGTTTCCTGCACCAACACAAGTGCGAAAAGTGTTTTTTCAACACTAACACAAGTGCGAAAAGTGGTTTTTCAACACTAACACAAGTGCGAAAAGTGTTTTTTCAACACTAACACAAGTGCGAAAAGTGGTTTTTCCACACTAATACAAGTGCAAAAGTGGTTTCCTGCACCAACACAAGTGCGAAAAGTGGTTTTTCAACACGAACACAAGTGCGAAAAGTGGTTTTTCAAAACTATCACAAGTGCAAAAAGTGTTTTTTCCACACTAATACAAGTGCAAAAGTGGTTTCCTGCACCAACACAAGTGCGAAAAGTGGTTTTTCAACACTAACACAAGTGCGAAAAGTGGTTTTTCAACACTAACACAAGTGCGAAAAGTGGTTTTCAACACTAACACAAGTGCGAAAAGTGGTTTTTCAACACTAACACAAGTGCGAAAAGTGGTTTTTCCACACTAATACAAGTGCAAAAGTGGTTTCCTGCACCAACACAAGTGCGAAAAGTGGTTTTTCAACACCAACACAAGTGCGAAAAGTGGTTTTTCAACACTAACACAAGTGCGAAAAGTGGTTTTTCAACACTATCACAAGTGCAAAAAGTGTTTTTTCCACACTAATACAAGTGCAAAAGTGGTTTCCTGCACCAACACAAGTGCGAAAAGTGGTTTTTCAACACTAACACAAGTGCGAAAAGTGGTTTTTCCACACTAATACAAGTGCAAAAGTGGTTTCCTGCACCAACACAAGTGCGAAAAGTGGTTTTTCAACACTAACACAAGTGCGAAAAGTGGTTTTTCAACACTAACACAAGTGCGAAAATTGTTTTTTCCACACTAATACAAGTGCAAAAGTGGTTTCCCTGCACCAACACAAGTGCGAAAAGTGTTTTTTCAACACTAACACAAGTGCGAAAAGTGGTTTTTCAACACTAACACAAGTGCGAAAAGTGGTTTTTCAACACCAACACAAGTGCGAAAAGTGGTTTTTCCACACTAATACAAGTGCAAAAGTGGTTTCCTGCACCAACACAAGTGCGAAAAGTGGTTTTTCAACACTAACACAAGTGCGAAAAGTGATTTTTCCACACTAATACAAGTGCAAAAGTGGTTTCCTGCACCAACACAAGTGCGAAAAGTGGTTTTTCAACACTAACACAAGTGTGAAAAGTGGTTTTTCAACACTAACACAAGTGCGAAAAGTGGTTTTTCAACACTAACACAAGTGCGAAAAGTGTTTTTTCCACACTAATACAAGTGCAAAAGTGGTTTCCTGCACCAACACAAGTGCGAAAAGTGTTTTTTCAACACTAACACAAGTGCGAAAAGTGGTTTTTCAACACTAACACAAGTGCGAAAAGTGTTTTTTCAACACTAACACAAGTGCGAAAAGTGGTTTTTCCACACTAATACAAGCGCAAAAGTGGTTTCCTGCACCAACACAAGTGCGAAAAGTGGTTTTTCAACACGAACACAAGTGCGAAAAGTGGTTTTTCAAAACTATCACAAGTGCAAAAAGTGTTTTTTCCACACTAATACAAGTGCAAAAGTGGTTTCCTGCACCAACACAAGCGCGAAAAGTGGTTTTTCAACACTAACACAAGTGCGAAAAGTGGTTTTTTCAACACTAACACAAGTGCGAAAAGTGGTTTTTCCACACTAATACAAGTGCAAAAGTGGTTTCCTGCACCAACACAAGTGCGAAAAGTGGTTTTTCAACACTAACACAAGTGCGAAAAGTGGTTTTTCAACACTAACACAAGTGCGAAAAGTGGTTTTTCAACACTATCACAAGTGCAAAAAGTGTTTTTTTCCACACTAATACAAGTGCAAAAGTGGTTTCCTGCACCAACACAAGTGCGAAAAGTGGTTTTTCAACACTAACACAAGTGCGAAAAGTGGTTTTTCCACACTAATACAAGTGCAAAAGTGGTTTCCTGCACCAACACAAGTGCGAAAAGTGGTTTTTCAACACTAACACAAGTGCGAAAAGTGGTTTTTCAACACTAACACAAGTGCGAAAAGTGGTTTTTCCACACCAATACAAGTGCAAAAGTGGTTTTTCCATACTAATACAAGTGCAAAAGTGGTTTCCTCCACCAACACAAGTGTGAAAAGTGGTTTTTCAACACTAACACAAGTGCGAAAAGTGGTTTTTCAAAACTAACACAAGTGCGAAAAGTGGTTTTTCAACACTAACACAAGTGCGAAAAGTGGTTTTTCAACACTAACACAAGTGCAAAAGTGGTTTCCTGCACCAACACAAGTGCGAAAAGTTGTTTTTCAACACTAACACAAGTGCGAAAAGTGGTTTTTCAACACTAACACAAGTGCGAAAAGTGGTTTTTCAACACTACCGCAAGTGCAAAAAGTGTTTTTTCCACACTAATACAAGTGCAAAAGTGGTTTCCTGCACCAACACAAGTGCGAAAAGTTGTTTTTCAACACTAACACAAGTGCGAAAAGTGGTTTTTCAACACTAACACAAGTGCGAAAAGTGGTTTTTCAACACTATCGCAAGTGCAAAAAGTGTTTTTTCCACACTAATACAAGTGCAAAAGTGGTTTCCTGCACCAACACAAGTGCGAAAAGTGTTTTTTCAACACTAACACAAGTGCGAAAAGTGGTTTTTCAACACTAACACAAGTGCGAAAAGTGTTTTTTCAACACTAACACAAGTGCGAAAAGTGGTTTTTCCACACTAATACAAGTGCAAAAGTGGTTTCCTCCACCAACACAAGTGCGAAAAGTGGTTTTTCAACACTAACACAAGTGCGAAAAGTGGTTTTTCAACACTAACAGAAGTGCGAAAAGTGGTTTTTCAACACTAACACAAGTGCGAAAAGTGGTTTTTCAACACTAACACAAGTGCGAAAAGTGGTTTTTCCACACTAATACAAGTGCAAAAGGGGTTTCCTGCACCAACACAAGTGCGAAAAGTGGTTTTTCAACACTAACACAAGTGCGAAAAGTGATTTTCCACACGAACACAAGTGCGAAAAGTGGTTTTTCCACACTAATACAAGTGCAAAAGTGGTTTCCTGCACCAACACAAGTGCGAAAAGTGGTTTTTCAACACTAACACAAGTGCGAAAAGTGGTTTTTCAACACTAACACAAGTGCGAAAAGTTGTTTTTCCACACTAATACAAGTGCAAAAGTGGTTTCCTGCACCAACACAAGTGTGAAAAGTGGTTTTTCAACACTAACACAAGTGCGAAAAGTGTTTTTTCCACACTAATACAAGTGCAAAAGTGGTTTCCTGCACCAACACAAGTGCGAAAAGTGGTTTTTCAACACTAACACAAGTGCGAAAAGTAGTTTTTCAACACTAACACAAGTGCGAAAAGTGGTTTTTCAACACTAACACAAGTGCGAAAAGTGGTTTTTCCACACTAATACAAGTGCAAAAGTGGTTTCCTGCACCAACACAAGTGCGAAAATTGGTTTTTCAACACTAACACAAGTGCGAAAAGTGGTTTTTCAACACTAACACAAGTGCAAAAAGTGGTTTTTCCACACTAATACAAGTGCAAAAGTGGTTTCCTTCACCAACACAAGTGCGAAAAGTGGTTTTTCAACACTAACACAAGTGCGAAAAGTGGTTTTTCAACACTAACACAAGTGCGAAAAGTGGTTTTTCAACACTAACACAAGTGTGAAAAGTGGTTTTTCAACACTAACACAAGTTCGAAAAGTGTTTTTTCCACACTAATACAAGTGCAAAAGTGGTTTCCTGCACCAACACAAATGTGAAAAGTGTTTTTTCAACACTAACACAAGTGCGAAAAGTGTTTTTTCAACACTAACACAAGTGCGAAAAGTGTTTTTTCAACACTAACACAAGTGCGAAAAGTGGTTTTTCCACACTAATACAAGTGCGAAAAGTGTTTTTTCAACACTAACACAAGTGCGAAAAGTGGTTTCCTGCACCAACACAAGTGCGAAAAGTGGTTTTTCAACATGAACACAAGTGCGAAAAGTGGTTTTTCAAAACTATCACAAGTGCAAAAAGTGTTTTTTCCACACTAATACAAGTGCAAAAGTGGTTTCCTGCACCAACACAAGTGCGAAAAGTGGTTTTTCAACACTAACACAAGTGCGAAAAGTGGTTTTTCAACACTAACACAAGTGCGAAAAGTGGTTTTTCAACACTAACACAAGTGCGAAAAGTGGTTTTTCAACACTAATACAAGTGCGAAAAGTGGTTTTTCCACACTAATACAAGTGCAAAAGTGGTTTCCTGCACCAACACAAGTGCGAAAAGTGGTTTTTCAACACTAACACAAGTGCGAAAAGTGGTTTTTCAACACTATCACAAGTGCAAAAAGTGTTTTTTCCACACTAATACAAGTGCAAAAGTGGTTTCCTGCACCAACACAAGTGCGAAAAGTGGTTTTTCAACACTAACACAAGTGCGAAAAGTGGTTTTTCCACACTAATACAAGTGCAAAAGTGGTTTCCTGCACCAACACAAGTGCGAAAAGTGGTTTTTCAACACTAACACAAGTGCGAAAAGTGGTTTTTCAACACTAACACAAGTGCGAAAATTGTTTTTTCCACACTAATACAAGTGCAAAAGTGGTTTCCTGCACCAACACAAGTGCGAAAAGTGTTTTTTCAACACTAACACAAGTGCGAAAAGTGGTTTTTCAACACTAACACAAGTGCGAAAAGTGGTTTTTCAACACCAACACAAGTGCGAAAAGTGGTTTTTCCACACTAATACAAGTGCAAAAGTGGTTTCCTGCACCAACACAAGTGCGAAAAGTGGTTTTTCAACACGAACACAAGTGCGAAAAGTGGTTTTTGAAAACTATCACAAGTGCAAAAAGTGTTTTTTCCACACTAATACAAGTGCAAAAGTGGTTTCCTGCACCAACACAAGTGCGAAAAGTGGTTTTTCAACACTAACACAAGTGCGAAAAGTGGTTTTTCAACACTAACACAAGTGCGAAAAGTGGTTTTTCAACACTAACACAAGTGCGAAAAGTGGTTTTTCAACAAAAACACAAGTGCGAAAAGTGGTTTTTCCACACTAATACAAGTGCGAAAAGTGGTTTTTCCACACTAATACAAGTGCAAAAGTGGTTTCCTGCACCAACACAAGTGCGAAAAGTGTTTTTTCAACACTAACACAAGTGCGAAAAGTGGTTTTTCCACACTAATACAAGTGCAAAAGTGGTTTCCTGCACCAACACAAGTGCGAAAAGTGGTTTTTCAACATGAACACAAGTGCGAAAAGTGGTTTTTCAAAACTATCACAAGTGCAAAAAGTGTTTTTTCCACACTAATACAAGTGCAAAAGTGGTTTCCTCCACCAACACAAGTGCGAAAAGTGGTTTTTCAATACTAACACAAGTGCGAAAAGTGGTTTTTCAACACTAACACAAGTGCGAAAAGTGGTTTTTCCATACTAATACAAGTGCAAAAGTGGTTTCCTCCACCAACACAAGTGCGAAAAGTGGTTTTTCAACACTAACACAAGTGCGAAAAGTGTTTTCCTGCACTAACACAATTGCGAAAAGTGGTTTTTCAACACTAACACAAGTGCGAAAAGTGGTTTTTCAACACTAACACAAGTGCGAAAAGTGTTTTTTCCACACTAATACAAGTGCAAAAATGGTTTCCTGCACCAACACAAGTGCGAAAAGTGGTTTTTCAACACGAACACAAGTGCGAAAAGTGGTTTTTCAACACTAACACAAGTGCGAAAAGTGGTTTTTCAACACTAACACAAGTGCGAAAAGTGGTTTTTCAACACTAATACAAGTGCGAAAAGTGTTTTTTCCACACTAATACAAGTGCAAAAGTGGTTTCCTGCACTAACACAATTGCGAAAAGTGGTTTTTCAACACTAACACAAGTGCGAAAAGTGGTTTTTCAACACTAACACAAGTGCGAAAAGTGGTTTTTCAACACTAACACAAGTGCGAAAAGTGGTTTTTCCACACTATCACAAGTGCAAAAAGTGTTTTTTTCACACTAATACAAGTGCAAAAGTGGTTTCCTGCACCAACACAAGTGCGAAAAGTGGTTTTTCAACACTAACACAAGTGCGAAAAGTGGTTTTTCAACACTAACACAAGTGCGAAAAGTGGTTTTTCAACACTAACACAAGTGCAAAAAGTGGTTTTTCAACACTAACACAAGTGCGAAAAGTGTTTTTTCCACACTAATACAAGTGCAAAAGTGGTTTCCTGCACCAACACAAGTGCGAAAAGTGGTTTTTCAACACTAACACAAGTGCGAAAAGTAGTTTTTCAACACTAACACAAGTGCGAAAAGTGGTTTTTCAACACTAACAAGTGCGAAAAGTGTTTTTTCCACACTAGTACAAGTGCAAAAGTGGTTTCCTGCACCAACACAAGTGCGAAAAGTGGTTTTTCCACACTTATACAAGTGCAAAAGTGGTTTCCTGCACCAACACAAGTGTGAAAAGTGGTTTTTCAACACTAACACAAGTGCGAAAAGTGGTTTTTCAACACTTTCACAAGTGCAAAAAGTGTTTTTTCCACACTAATACAAGTGCTAAAGTGGTTTCCTGCACCAACACAAGTGCGAAAAGTGGTTTTTCAACACTAACACAAGTGCGAAAAGTAGTTTTTCAACACTAACACAGTGCGAAAAGTGTTTTTTCCACACTAATACAAGTGCAAAAGTGGTTTCCTGCACCAACACAAGTGTGCGAAAAGTGATTTTTCAACACTAACACAAGTGCGAAATGTGGTTTTTCAACACAAACACAAGTGCGAAAAGTGGTTTTTCAACACTAACACAAGTGCGAAAAGTGTTTTTTCCACACTAATACAAGTGCAAAAGTGGTTTCCTGCACCAACACAAGTGCGAAAAGTGGTTTTTCAACACTAACCCAAGTGCGAAAAGTGGTTTGTCAACACTAACACAAGTGCGAAAAGTGGTTTTTCAACACTAACACAAGTGCGAAAAGTGGTTTTTCAACACTAACACAAGAGCGAAAAGTGGTTTTTCAACACTAACACAAGTGAGAAAAGTGTTTTTTCCACACTAATACAAGTGCAAAAGTGGTTTACTGCACCAACACAAGTGCGAAAAGTGGTTTTTCACCACTAACACAAGTGCGAAAAGTGGTTTTTCAACACTAACACAAGTGCGAAAAGTGGTTTTTCAACACTAACACAAGTGCGAAAAGTGGTTTTTCAACACCAACACAAGTGCGAAAAGTGGTTTTTCAACACTAACACAAGTGCGAAAAGTGGTTTTTCAACACTATCACAAGTGCAAAAAGTGTTTTTTCCACACTAATACAAGTGTAAAAGTGGTTTCCTGCACCAACACAAGTGCGAAAAGTGGTTTTTCAACACTAACACAAGTGCGAAAAGTGGTTTTTCAACACTAACACAAGTGTGAAAAGTGGTTTTTCCACACTAATACAAGTGCAAAAGTGGTTTTCTGCACCAACACTAGTGCGAAAAGTGGTTTTTCAACACTAACACAAGTGCGAAAAGTGGTTTTTCAACACTAACACAAGCGCGAAAAGTGGTTTTTCAACACTATCACAAGTGCAAAAAGTGTTTTTTCCACACTAATACAAGTGCAAAAGTGGTTTCCTGCACCAACACAAGTGCGAAAAGTGGTTTTTCAACACTAACACAAGTGCAAAAAGTGGTTTTTCAACACTAACACAAGTGCGAAAAGTGGTTTTTCAACACTATCACAAGTGCAAAAAGTGTTTTTTCCACACTAATACAAGTGCAAAAGTGGTTTCCTGCACCAACACAAGTGCAAAAAGTGGTTTTTCAACACTAACACAAGTGCGAAAAGTGGTTTTTCAACACTAACACAAGTGCGAAAAGTAGTTTTTCCACACTAATACAAGTGCAAAAGTGGTTTCCTGCACCAACACAAGTGCGAAAAGTGGTTTTTCAACACTAACACAAGTGCGAAAAGTTGTTTTTCCACACTAATACAAGTGCAAATGTGGTTTCCTGCACCAACACAAGTGCGAAAAGTGGTTTTTCAACACTAACACAAGTGCGAAAAGTGGTTTTTCAACACTATCACAAGTGCAAAAAGTGTTTTTTCCACACTAATACAAGTGCAAAAGTGGTTTCCTGCACCAACACAAGTGCAAAAAGTGGTTTTTCAACACTAACAGAAGTGCGAAAAGTGGTTTTTCAACACTAACACAAGTGCGAAAAGTGGTTTTTCAACACTAACACAAGTGCGAAAAGTGGTTTTTCAACACTAACACAAGTGCAAAAAGTGGTTTTTCCACACTAATACAAGTGCAAAAGTGGTTTCCTGCACCAACACAAGTGCGAAAAGTGGTTTTTCAACACTAATACAAGTGCGAAAAGTGGTTTTTCAACACTAACACAAGTGCGAAAAGTGGTTTTTCAACACTAACACAAGTGCGAAAAGTGTTTTTCCACACTAAAACAAGTGCAAAAGTGGTTTCCTGCACCAACACAAGTGCGAAAAGTGGTTTTTCAACACTAACACAAGTGCGAAAAGTGGTTTTTCAACACTAACACAAGTGCGAAAAGTGGTTTTTCAACACTATCACAAGTGCAAAAAGCGTTTTTTCCACACTAATACAAATGCAAATGTGGTTTCCTGCACCAACACAAGTGCGAAAAGTGGTTTTTCAACACTAACACAAGTGCGAAAAGTGGTTTTTCAACACTAACACAAGTGCGAAAAGTGGTTTTTCCACACTAATACAAGTGCAAAAGTGGTTTCCTGCACCAACACAAGTGCGAAAATTGGTTTTTCAACACTAACACAAGTGCGAAAAGTGTTTTTTCAACACTAACACAAGTGCGAAAAGTAGTTTTTCAACACTAACACAAGTGCGAAAAGTGTTTTTTCCACACTAATACAAGTGCAAAAGTGGTTTCCTGCACCAACACAAGTGTGCGAAAAGTGATTTTTCAACACTAACACAAGTGCGAAATGTGGTTTTTCAACACAAACACAAGTGCGAAAAGTGGTTTTTCAACACTAACACAAGTGCGAAAAGTGTTTTTTCCACACTAATACAAGTGCAAAAGTGGTTTCCTGCACCAACACAAGTGCGAAAAGTGGTTTTTCAACACTAACCCAAGTGCGAAAAGTGGTTTGTCAACACTAACACAAGTGCGAAAAGTGGTTTTTCAACACTAACACAAGTGCGAAAAGTGGTTTTTCAACACTAACACAAGAGCGAAAAGTGGTTTTTCAACACTAACACAAGTGAGAAAAGTGTTTTTTCCACACTAATACAAGTGCAAAAGTGGTTTACTGCACCAACACAAGTGCGAAAAGTGGTTTTTCACCACTAACACAAGTGCGAAAAGTGGTTTTTCAACACTAACACAAGTGCGAAAAGTGGTTTTTCAACACTAACACAAGTGCGAAAAGTGGTTTTTCAACACCAACACAAGTGCGAAAAGTGGTTTTTCAACACTAACACAAGTGCGAAAAGTGGTTTTTCAACACTATCACAAGTGCAAAAAGTGTTTTTTCCACACTAATACAAGTGTAAAAGTGGTTTCCTGCACCAACACAAGTGCGAAAAGTGGTTTTTCAACACTAACACAAGTGCGAAAAGTGGTTTTTCAACACTAACACAAGTGTGAAAAGTGGTTTTTCCACACTAATACAAGTGCAAAAGTGGTTTTCTGCACCAACACTAGTGCGAAAAGTGGTTTTTCAACACTAACACAAGTGCGAAAAGTGGTTTTTCAACACTAACACAAGTGCGAAAAGTGGTTTTTCAACACTATCACAAGTGCAAAAAGTGTTTTTTCCACACTAATACAAGTGCAAAAGTGGTTTCCTGCACCAACACAAGTGCGAAAAGTGGTTTTTCAACACTAACACAAGTGCAAAAAGTGGTTTTTCAACACTAACACAAGTGCGAAAAGTGGTTTTTCAACACTATCACAAGTGCAAAAAGTGTTTTTTCCACACTAATACAAGTGCAAAAGTGGTTTCCTGCACCAACACAAGTGCAAAAAGTGGTTTTTCAACACTAACACAAGTGCGAAAAGTGGTTTTTCAACACTAACACAAGTGCGAAAAGTAGTTTTTCCACACTAATACAAGTGCAAAAGTGGTTTCCTGCACCAACACAAGTGCGAAAAGTGGTTTTTCAACACTAACACAAGTGCGAAAAGTTGTTTTTCCACACTAATACAAGTGCAAATGTGGTTTCCTGCACCAACACAAGTGCGAAAAGTGGTTTTTCAACACTAACACAAGTGCGAAAAGTGGTTTTTCAACACTATCACAAGTGCAAAAAGTGTTTTTTCCACACTAATACAAGTGCAAAAGTGGTTTCCTGCACCAACACAAGTGCAAAAAGTGGTTTTTCAACACTAACAGAAGTGCGAAAAGTGGTTTTTCAACACTAACACAAGTGCGAAAAGTGGTTTTTCAACACTAACACAAGTGCGAAAAGTGGTTTTTCAACACTAACACAAGTGCAAAAAGTGGTTTTTCCACACTAATACAAGTGCAAAAGTGGTTTCCTGCACCAACACAAGTGCGAAAAGTGGTTTTTCAACACTAATACAAGTGCGAAAAGTGGTTTTTCAACA
The DNA here is from genome assembly GCF_964187855.1 of Myxine glutinosa. Classification (NCBI taxonomy): domain Eukaryota; kingdom Metazoa; phylum Chordata; class Myxini; order Myxiniformes; family Myxinidae; genus Myxine; species Myxine glutinosa. The sequence goes on along the minus strand of NW_027617087.1, from coordinate 59,634 downwards.
CTAACACAAGTGCGAAAAGTGGTTTTTCAACACTAACACAAGTGCGAAAAGTGTTTTTCCACACTAAAACAAGTGCAAAAGTGGTTTCCTGCACCAACACAAGTGCGAAAAGTGGTTTTTCAACACTAACACAAGTGCGAAAAGTGGTTTTTCAACACTAACACAAGTGCGAAAAGTGGTTTTTCAACACTATCACAAGTGCAAAAAGCGTTTTTTCCACACTAATACAAATGCAAATGTGGTTTCCTGCACCAACACAAGTGCGAAAAGTGGTTTTTCAACACTAACACAAGTGCGAAAAGTGGTTTTTCAACACTAACACAAGTGCGAAAAGTGGTTTTTCAACACTAACACAAGTGCAAAAAGTGGTTTTTCCACACTAATACAAGTGCAAAAGTGGTTTCCTGCACCAACACAAGTGCGAAAAGTGGTTTTTCAACACTAACACAAGTGCGAAAAGTGGTTTTTCAACACTATCACAAGTGCAAAAAGTGTTTTTTCCACACTATTACAAGTGCAAAAGTGGTTTCCTGCACCAACACAAGTGCGAAAAGTGGTTTTTCAACACTAACACAAGTGCGAAAAGTGGTTTTTCAACACTATCACAAGTGCAAAAAGTGTTTTTTCCACACTAATACAAGTGCAAAAGTGGTTTCCTGCACCAACACAAGTGCTAAAAGTGGTTTTTCAACACTAATACAAGTGCGAAAAGTGGTTTTTCAACACTAACACAAGTGCGAAAAGTGGTTTTTCAACACTAACACAAGTGCGAAAAGTGTTTTTCCACACTAATACAAGTGCAAAAGTGGTTTCCTGCACCAACACAAGTGCGAAAAGTGGTTTTTCAACACTAACGCAAGTGCGAAAAGTGGTTTTTCAACACTATCACAAGTGCAAAAAGTGTTTTTCCCACACTAATACAAGTGCAAAAGTGGTTTCCTGCACCAACACAAGTGCGAAAAGTGGTTTTTCAACACTAACACAAGTGCGAAAAGTTGTTTTTCAACACTATCACAAGTGCAAAAAGTGTTTTTTCCACACTAATACAAGTGCAAAAGTGGTTTCCTGCACCAACACAAGTGCTAAAAGTGGTTTTTCAACACTAATACAAGTGCGAAAAGTGTTTTTTCAACACTATCACAAGTGCGAAAGTGTTTTTTCCACACTAATACAAGTGCAAAAGTGGTTTCCTGCACCAACACAAGTGCGAAAAGTGGTTTTTCAACACTAACACAAGTGCGAAAAGTGGTTTTTCAACACTAACACAAGTGCGAAAAGTGGTTTTTCAACACTAACACAAGTGCGAAAAGTGGTTTTTCAACACTAACACAAGTGCGAAAAGTGGTTTTTCAACACTAACACAAGTGCGAAAAGTGGTTTTTCAACACTAACACAAGTGCGAAAAGTGTTTTTTCAACACTAACACAAGTGCGAAAAGTGGTTTTTCCACACTAATACAAGTGCAAAAGTGGTTTCCTCCACCAACACAAGTGCGAAAAGTGGTTTTTCAACACTAACACAAGTGCGAAAAGTGGTTTTTCAACACTAACAGAAGTGCGAAAAGTGGTTTCCTGCACCAACACAAGTGCGAAAAGTGGTTTTTCAACACTAACACAAGTGCGAAAAGTGATTTTCCACACTAACACAAGTGCGAAAAGTGGTTTTTCCACACTAATACAAGTGCAAAAGTGGTTTCCTGCACCAACACAAGTGCGAAAAGTGGTATTTCAACACTAACACAAGTGCGAAAAGTGGTTTTTCAACACTAACACAAGTGCGAAAAGTTGTTTTTCCACACTAATACAAGTGCAAAAGTGGTTTCCTGCACCAACACAAGTGTGAAAAGTGGTTTTTCAACACTAACACAAGTGCGAAAAGTGTTTTTTCCACACTAATACAAGTGCAAAAGTGGTTTCCTGCACCAACACAAGTGCGAAAAGTGGTTTTTCAACACTAACACAAGTGCGAAAAGTGGTTTTTCAACACTAACACAAGTGCGAAAAGTGGTTTTTCAACACTAACACAAGTGCGAAAAGTGGTTTTTCCACACTAATACAAGTGCAAAAGTGGTTTCCTGCACCAACACAAGTGCGAAAATTGGTTTTTCAACACTAACACAAGTGCGAAAAGTGGTTTTTCAACACTAACACAAGTGCAAAAAGTGGTTTTTCCACACTAATACAAGTGCAAAAGTGGTTTCCTTCACCAACACAAGTGCGAAAAGTGGTTTTTCAACACTAACACAAGTGCGAAAAGTGGTTTTTCAACACTAACACAAGTGCGAAAAGTGGTTTTTCAACACTAACACAAGTGCGAAAAGTGGTTTTTCAACACTAACACAAGTGCGAAAAGTGTTTTTTCCACACTAATACAAGTGCAAAAGTGGTTTCCTGCACCAACACAAGTGTGAAAAGTGTTTTTTCAACACTAACACAAGTGCGAAAAGTGGTTTTTCAACACTAACACAAGTGCGAAAAGTGTTTTTTCAACACTAACACAAGTGCGAAAAGTGGTTTTTCCACACTAATACAAGTGCAAAAGTGGTTTCCTGCACCAACACAAGTGCGAAAAGTGGTTTTTCAACACGAACACAAGTGCGAAAAGTGGTTTTTCAAAACTATCACAAGTGCAAAAAGTGTTTTTTCCACACTAATACAAGTGCAAAAGTGGTTTCCTGCACCAACACAAGTGCGAAAAGTGGTTTTTCAACACTAACACAAGTGCGAAAAGTGGTTTTTCAACACTAACACAAGTGCGAAAAGTGGTTTTTCAACACTAACACAAGTGCGAAAAGTGGTTTTTCAACACTAACACAAGTGCGAAAAGTGGTTTTTCCACACTAATACAAGTGCAAAAGTGGTTTCCTGCACCAACACAAGTGCGAAAAGTGGTTTTTCAACACTAACACAAGTGCGAAAAGTGGTTTTTCAACACTATCACAAGTGCAAAAAGTGTTTTTTCCACACTAATACAAGTGCAAAAGTGGTTTCCTGCACCAACACAAGTGCGAAAAGTGGTTTTTCAACACTAACACAAGTGCGAAAAGTGGTTTTTCCACACTAATACAAGTGCAAAAGTGGTTTCCTGCACCAACACAAGTGCGAAAAGTGGTTTTTCAACACTAACACAAGTGCGAAAAGTGGTTTTTAAACACTAACACAAGTGCGAAAATTGTTTTTTCCACACTAATACAAGTGCAAAAGTGGTTTCCTGCACCAACACAAGTGCGAAAAGTGTTTTTTCAACACTAACACAAGTGCGAAAAGTGGTTTTTCAACACTAACACAAGTGCGAAAAGTGGTTTTTCAACACCAACACAAGTGCGAAAAGTGGTTTTTCCACACTAATACAAGTGCAAAAGTGGTTTCCTGCACCAACACAAGTGCGAAAAGTGGTTTTTCAACACGAACACAAGTGCGAAAAGTGGTTTTTGAAAACTATCACAAGTGCAAAAAGTGTTTTTTCCACACTAATACAAGTGCAAAAGTGGTTTCCTGCACCAACACAAGTGCGAAAAGTGGTTTTTCAACACTAACACAAGTGCGAAAAGTGGTTTTTCAACACTAACACAAGTGCGAAAAGTGGTTTTTCAACACTAACACAAGTGCGAAAAGTGGTTTTTCAACACTAACACAAGTGCGAAAAGTGGTTTTTCCACACTAATACAAGTGCGAAAAGTGGTTTTTCCACACTAATACAAGTGCAAAAGTGGTTTCCTGCACCAACACAAGTGCGAAAAGTGTTTTTTCAACACTAACACAAGTGCGAAAAGTGGTTTTTCCACACTAATACAAGTGCAAAAGTGGTTTCCTGCACCAACACAAGTGCGAAAAGTGGTTTTTCAACATGAACACAAGTGCGAAAAGTGGTTTTTCAAAACTATCACAAGTACAAAAAGTGTTTTTTCCACACTAATACAAGTGCAAAAGTGGTTTCCTGCACCAACACAAGTGCGAAAAGTGGTTTTTCAACACTAACACAAGTGCGAAAAGTGGTTTTTCCACACGAATACAAGTGCAAAAGTGGTTTCCTGAACCAACACAAGTGCGAAAAGTGGTTTTTCAATACTAACACAAGTGCAAAAAGTGGTTTTTCAACACTAACACAAGTGCGAAAAGTGGTTTTTCCATACTAATACAAGTGCAAAAGTGGTTTCCTCCACCAACACAAGTGCGAAAAGTGGTTTTTCAACACTAACACAAGTGCGAAAAGTGTTTTCCTGCACTAACACAATTGCGAAAAGTGGTTTTTCAACACTAACACAAGTGCGAAAAGTGGTTTTTCAACACTAACACAAGTGCGAAAAGTGTTTTTTCCACACTAATACAAGTGCAAAAATGGTTTCCTGCACCAACACAAGTGCGAAAAGTGGTTTTTCAACACTAACATAAGTGCGAAAAGTGGTTTTTCAACACTATCACAAGTGCAAGAAGTGTTTTTTCCACACTAATACAAGTGCAAAAGTGGTTTCCTGCACCAACACAAGTGCGAAAAGTGGTTTTTCAACACTAACACAAGTGCGAAAAGTGGTTTTTCAACACTAACACAAGTGCGAAAAGTGGTTTTTCAACACTAACACAAGTGCGAAAAGTGGTTTTTCAACACTAACACAAGTGCGAAAAGTGGTTTTTCAACACTAACACAAGTGAGAAAAGTGTTTTTTCCACACTAATACAAGTGCAAAAGTGGTTTACTGCACCAACACAAGTGCGAAAAGTGGTTTTTCACCACTAACACAAGTGCGAAAAGTGGTTTTTCAACACTAACACAAGTGCGAAAAGTGGTTTTTCAACACTAACACAAGTGCGAAAAGTGGTTTTTCAACACCAACACAAGTGCGAAAAGTGGTTTTTCAACACTAACACAAGTGCGAAAAGTGGTTTTTCAACACTATCACAAGTGCAAAAAGTGTTTTTTCCACACTAATACAAGTGTAAAAGTGGTTTCCTGCACCAACACAAGTGCGAAAAGTGGTTTTTCAACACTAACACAAGTGCGAAAAGTGGTTTTTCAACACTAACACAAGTGTGAAAAGTGGTTTTTCCACACTAATACAAGTGCAAAAGTGGTTTTCTGCACCAACACTAGTGCGAAAAGTGGTTTTTCAACACTAACACAAGTGCGAAAAGTGGTTTTTCAACACTAACACAAGTGCGAAAAGTGGTTTTTCAACACTATCACAAGTGCAAAAAGTGTTTTTTCCACACTAATACAAGTGCAAAAGTGGTTTCCTGCACCAACACAAGTGCGAAAAGTGGTTTTTCAACACTAACACAAGTGCAAAAAGTGGTTTTTCAACACTAACACAAGTGCGAAAAGTGGTTTTTCAACACTATCACAAGTGCAAAAAGTGTTTTTTCCACACTAATACAAGTGCAAAAGTGGTTTCCTGCACCAACACAAGTGCAAAAAGTGGTTTTTCAACACTAACACAAGTGCGAAAAGTGGTTTTTCAACACTAACACAAGTGCGAAAAGTAGTTTTTCCACACTAATACAAGTGCAAAAGTGGTTTCCTGCACCAACACAAGTGCGAAAAGTGGTTTTTCAACACTAACACAAGTGCGAAAAGTTGTTTTTCCACACTAATACAAGTGCAAATGTGGTTTCCTGCACCAACACAAGTGCGAAAAGTGGTTTTTCAACACTAACACAAGTGCGAAAAGTGGTTTTTCAACACTATCACAAGTGCAAAAAGTGTTTTTTCCACACTAATACAAGTGCAAAAGTGGTTTCCTGCACCAACACAAGTGCAAAAAGTGGTTTTTCAACACTAACAGAAGTGCGAAAAGTGGTTTTTCAACACTAACACAAGTGCGAAAAGTGGTTTTTCAACACTAACACAAGTGCGAAAAGTGGTTTTTCAACACTAACACAAGTGCAAAAAGTGGTTTTTCCACACTAATACAAGTGCAAAAGTGGTTTCCTGCACCAACACAAGTGCGAAAAGTGGTTTTTCAACACTAATACAAGTGCGAAAAGTGGTTTTTCAACACTAACACAAGTGCGAAAAGTGGTTTTTCAACACTAACACAAGTGCGAAAAGTGTTTTTCCACACTAAAACAAGTGCAAAAGTGGTTTCCTGCACCAACACAAGTGCGAAAAGTGGTTTTTCAACACTAACACAAGTGCGAAAAGTGGTTTTTCAACACTAACACAAGTGCGAAAAGTGGTTTTTCAACACTATCACAAGTGCAAAAAGCGTTTTTTCCACACTAATACAAATGCAAATGTGGTTTCCTGCCCCAACACAAGTGCGAAAAGTGGTTTTTCAACACTAACACAAGTGCGAAAAGTGGTTTTTCAACACTAACACAAGTGCGAAAAGTGGTTTTTCAACACTATCACAAGTGCAAAAAGTGTTTTTTCCACACTATTACAAGTGCAAAAGTGGTTTCCTGCACCAACACAAGTGCGAAAAGTGGTTTTTCAACACTAACACAAGTGCGAAAAGTGGTTTTTCAACACTATCACAAGTGCAAAAAGTGTTTTTTCCACACTAATACAAGTGCAAAAGTGGTTTCCTGCACCAACACAAGTGCTAAAAGTGGTTTTTCAACACTAATACAAGTGCGAAAAGTGGTTTTTCAACACTAACACAAGTGCGAAAAGTGGTTTTTCAACACTAACACAAGTGCGAAAAGTGTTTTTCCACACTAATACAAGTGCAAAAGTGGTTTCCTGCACCAACACAAGTGCGAAAAGTGGTTTTTCAACACTAACGCAAGTGCGAAAAGTGGTTTTTCAACACTATCACAAGTGCAAAAAGTGTTTTTTTCCACACTAATACAAGTGCAAAAGTGGTTTCCTGCACCAACACAAGTGCGAAAAGTGGTTTTTCAACACTAACACAAGTGCGAAAAGTGGTTTTTCAACACTATCACAAGTGCAAAAAGTGTTTTTTCCACACTAATACAAGTGCAAAAGTGGTTTCCTGCACCAACACAAGTGCTAAAAGTGGTTTTTCAACACTAATACAAGTGCGAAAAGTGGTTTTTCAACACTAACACAAGTGCGAAAAGTGGTTTTTCAACACTAACACAAGTGCGAAAAGTGTTTTTCCACACTAATACAAGTGCAAAAGTGGTTTCCTGCACCAACACAAGTGCGAAAAGTGGTTTTTCAACACTAACGCAAGTGCGAAAAGTGGTTTTTCAACACTATCACAAGTGCAAAAAGTGTTTTTTCCACACTAATACAAGTGCAAAAGTGGTTTCCTGCACCAACACAAGTGCGAAAAGTGGTTTTTCAACACTAACACAAGTGCGAAAAGTTGTTTTTCAACACTATCACAAGTGCAAAAAGTGTTTTTTCCACACTAATACAAGTGCAAAAGTGGTTTCCTGCACCAACACAAGTGCTAAAAGTGGTTTTTCAACACTAATACAAGTGCGAAAAGTGTTTTTTCAACACTATCACAAGTGCGAAAGTGTTTTTTCCACACTAATACAAGTGCAAAAGTGGTTTCCTGCACCAACACAAGTGCGAAAAGTGGTTTTTCAACACTAACACAAGTGCGAAAAGTGGTTTTTCAACACTAACACAAGTGCGAAAAGTGGTTTTTCAACACTAACACAAGTGCGAAAAGTGGTTTTTCAACACTAACACAAGTGCGAAAAGTGGTTTTTCAACACTAACACAAGTGCGAAAAGTGGTTTTTCAACACTAACACAAGTGCGAAAAGTGTTTTTTCAACACCAACACAAGTGCGAAAAGTGGTTTTGCCACACTAATACAAGTGCAAAAGTGGTTTCCTCCACCAACACAAGTGCGAAAAGTGGTTTTTCAACACTAACACAAGTGCGAAAAGTGGTTTTTCAACACTAACAGAAGTGCGAAAAGTGGTTTTTCAACACTAACACAAGTGCGAAAAGTGGTTTTTCAACACTAACACAAGTGCGAAAAGTGGTTTTTCCACACTAATACAAGTGCAAAAGTGGTTTCCTGCACCAACACAAGTGCGAAAAGTGGTTTTTCAACACTAACACAAGTGCGAAAAGTGATTTTCCACACTAACACAAGTGCGAAAAGTGGTTTTTCCACACTAATACAAGTGCAAAAGTGGTTTCCTGCACCAACACAAGTGCGAAAAGTGGTATTTCAACACTAACACAAGTGCGAAAAGTGGTTTTTCAACACTATCACAAGTGCAAAAAGTGTTTTTTCCACACTAATACAAGTGCAAAAGTGGTTTCCTGCACCAACACAAGTGCGAAAAGTGGTTTTTCAACACTAACACAAGTGCAAAAAGTGGTTTTTCAACACTAACACAAGTGCGAAAAGTGGTTTTTCAACACTATCACAAGTGCAAAAAGTGTTTTTTCCACACTAATACAAGTGCAAAAGTGGTTTCCTGCACCAACACAAGTGCAAAAAGTGGTTTTTCAACACTAACACAAGTGCGAAAAGTGGTTTTTCAACACTAACACAAGTGCGAAAAGTAGTTTTTCCACACTAATACAAGTGCAAAAGTGGTTTCCTGCACCAACACAAGTGCGAAAAGTGGTTTTTCAACACTAACACAAGTGCGAAAAGTTGTTTTTCCACACTAATACAAGTGCAAATGTGGTTTCCTGCACCAACACAAGTGCGAAAAGTGGTTTTTCAACACTAACACAAGTGCGAAAAGTGGTTTTTCAACACTATCACAAGTGCAAAAAGTGTTTTTTCCACACTAATACAAGTGCAAAAGTGGTTTCCTGCACCAACACAAGTGCAAAAAGTGGTTTTTCAACACTAACAGAAGTGCGAAAAGTGGTTTTTCAACACTAACACAAGTGCGAAAAGTGGTTTTTCAACACTAACACAAGTGCGAAAAGTGGTTTTTCAACACTAACACAAGTGCAAAAAGTGGTTTTTCCACACTAATACAAGTGCAAAAAGTGGTTTTTCCACACTAATACAAGTGCAAAAGTGGTTTCCTGCACCAACACAAGTGCGAAAAGTGGTTTTTCAACACTAACACAAGTGCGAAAAGTGGTTTTTCAACACTAACACAAGTGCGAAAAGTGGTTTTTCAACACTAACACAAGTGCGAAAAGTGGTTTTTCCACACTAATACAAGTGCGAAAAGTGGTTTTTCCACACTAATACAAGTGCAAAAGTGGTTTCCTGCACCAACACAAGTGCGAAAAGTGTTTTTTCAACACTAACACAAGTGCGAAAAGTGGTTTTTCCACACTAATACAAGTGCAAAAGTGGTTTCCTGCACCAACACAAGTGCGAAAAGTGGTTTTTCAACATGAACACAAGTGCGAAAAGTGGTTTTTCAAAACTATCACAAGTACAAAAAGTGTTTTTTCCACACTAATACAAGTGCAAAAGTGGTTTCCTGCACCAACACAAGTGCGAAAAGTGGTTTTTCAACACTAACACAAGTGCGAAAAGTGGTTTTTCCACACGAATACAAGTGCAAAAGTGGTTTCCTGAACCAACACAAGTGCGAAAAGTGGTTTTTCAATACTAACACAAGTGCAAAAAGTGGTTTTTCAACACTAACACAAGTGCGAAAAGTGGTTTTTCCATACTAATACAAGTGCAAAAGTGGTTTCCTCCACCAACACAAGTGCGAAAAGTGGTTTTTCAACACTAACACAAGTGCGAAAAGTGTTTTCCTGCACTAACACAATTGCGAAAAGTGGTTTTTCAACACTAACACAAGTGCGAAAAGTGGTTTTTCAACACTAACACAAGTGCGAAAAGTGTTTTTTCCACACTAATACAAGTGCAAAAATGGTTTCCTGCACCAACACAAGTGCGAAAAGTGGTTTTTCAACACTAACATAAGTGCGAAAAGTGGTTTTTCAACACTATCACAAGTGCAAAAAGTGTTTTTTCCACACTAATACAAGTGCAAAAGTGGTTTCCTGCACCAACACAAGTGCGAAAAGTGGTTTTTCAACACTAACACAAGTGCGAAAAGTGGTTTTTCAACACTAACACAAGTGCGAAAAGTGGTTTTTCAACACTAACACAAGTGCGAAAAGTGGTTTTTCAACACTAACACAAGTGCGAAAAGTGGTTTTTCAACACTAACACAAGTGAGAAAAGTGTTTTTTCCACACTAATACAAGTGCAAAAGTGGTTTACTGCACCAACACAAGTGCGAAAAGTGGTTTTTCACCACTAACACAAGTGCGAAAAGTGGTTTTTCAACACTAACACAAGTGCGAAAAGTGGTTTTTCAACACTAACACAAGTGCGAAAAGTGGTTTTTCAACACCAACACAAGTGCGAAAAGTGGTTTTTCAACACTAACACAAGTGCGAAAAGTGGTTTTTCAACACTATCACAAGTGCAAAAAGTGTTTTTTCCACACTAATACAAGTGTAAAAGTGGTTTCCTGCACCAACACAAGTGCGAAAAGTGGTTTTTCAACACTAACACAAGTGCGAAAAGTGGTTTTTCAACACTAACACAAGTGTGAAAAGTGGTTTTTCCACACTAATACAAGTGCAAAAGTGGTTTTCTGCACCAACACTAGTGCGAAAAGTGGTTTTTCAACACTAACACAAGTGCGAAAAGTGGTTTTTCAACACTAACACAAGTGCGAAAAGTGGTTTTTCAACACTATCACAAGTGCAAAAAGTGTTTTTTCCACACTAATACAAGTGCAAAAGTGGTTTCCTGCACCAACACAAGTGCGAAAAGTGGTTTTTCAACACTAACACAAGTGCAAAAAGTGGTTTTTCAACACTAACACAAGTGCGAAAAGTGGTTTTTCAACACTATCACAAGTGCAAAAAGTGTTTTTTCCACACTAATACAAGTGCAAAAGTGGTTTCCTGCACCAACACAAGTGCAAAAAGTGGTTTTTCAACACTAACACAAGTGCGAAAAGTGGTTTTTCAACACTAACACAAGTGCGAAAAGTAGTTTTTCCACACTAATACAAGTGCAAAAGTGGTTTCCTGCACCAACACAAGTGCGAAAAGTGGTTTTTCAACACTAACACAAGTGCGAAAAGTTGTTTTTCCACACTAATACAAGTGCAAATGTGGTTTCCTGCACCAACACAAGTGCGAAAAGTGGTTTTTCAACACTAACACAAGTGCGAAAAGTGGTTTTTCAACACTATCACAAGTGCAAAAAGTGTTTTTTCCACACTAATACAAGTGCAAAAGTGGTTTCCTGCACCAACACAAGTGCAAAAAGTGGTTTTTCAACACTAACAGAAGTGCGAAAAGTGGTTTTTCAACACTAACACAAGTGCGAAAAGTGGTTTTTCAACACTAACACAAGTGCGAAAAGTGGTTTTTCAACACTAACACAAGTGCAAAAAGTGGTTTTTCCACACTAATACAAGTGCAAAAGTGGTTTCCTGCACCAACACAAGTGCGAAAAGTGGTTTTTCAACACTAATACAAGTGCGAAAAGTGGTTTTTCAACACTAACACAAGTGCGAAAAGTGGTTTTTTCAACACTAACACAAGTGCGAAAAGTGTTTTTCCACACTAAAACAAGTGCAAAAGTGGTTTCCTGCACCAACACAAGTGCGAAAAGTGGTTTTTCAACACTAACACAAGTGCGAAAAGTGGTTTTTCAACACTAACACAAGTGCGAAAAGTGGTTTTTCAACACTATCACAAGTGCAAAAAGCGTTTTTTCCACACTAATACAAATGCAAATGTGGTTTCCTGCACCAACACAAGTGCGAAAAGTGGTTTTTCAACACTAACACAAGTGCGAAAAGTGGTTTTTCAACACTAACACAAGTGCGAAAAGTGGTTTTTCAACACTAACACAAGTGCAAAAAGTGGTTTTTCCACACTAATACAAGTGCAAAAGTGGTTTCCTGCACCAACACAAGTGCGAAAAGTGGTTTTTCAACACTAACACAAGTGCGAAAAGTGGTTTTTCAACACTATCACAAGTGCAAAAAGTGTTTTTTCCACACTATTACAAGTGCAAAAGTGGTTTCCTGCACCAACACAAGTGCGAAAAGTGGTTTTTCAACACTAACACAAGTGCGAAAAGTGGTTTTTCAACACTATCACAAGTGCAAAAAGTGTTTTTTCCACACTAATACAAGTGCAAAAGTGGTTTCCTGCACCAACACAAGTGCTAAAAGTGGTTTTTCAACACTAATACAAGTGCGAAAAGTGGTTTTTCAACACTAACACAAGTGCGAAAAGTGGTTTTTCAACACTAACACAAGTGCGAAAAGTGTTTTTCCACACTAATACAAGTGCAAAAGTGGTTTCCTGCACCAACACAAGTGCGAAAAGTGGTTTTTCAACACTAACGCAAGTGCGAAAAGTGGTTTTTCAACACTATCACAAGTGCAAAAAGTGTTTTTTCCACACTAATACAAGTGCAAAAGTGGTTTCCTGCACCAACACAAGTGCGAAAAGTGGTTTTTCAACACTAACACAAGTGCGAAAAGTTGTTTTTCAACACTATCACAAGTGCAAAAAGTGTTTTTTCCACACTAATACAAGTGCAAAAGTGGTTTCCTGCACCAACACAAGTGCTAAAAGTGGTTTTTCAACACTAATACAAGTGCGAAAAGTGTTTTTTCAACACTATCACAAGTGCGAAAGTGTTTTTTCCACACTAATACAAGTGCAAAAGTGGTTTCCTGCACCAACACAAGTGCGAAAAGTGGTTTTTCAACACTAACACAAGTGCGAAAAGTGGTTTTTCAACACTAACACAAGTGCGAAAAGTGGTTTTTCAACACTAACACAAGTGCGAAAAGTGGTTTTTCAACACTAACACAAGTGCGAAAAGTGGTTTTTCAACACTAACACAAGTGCGAAAAGTGGTTTTTCAACACTAACACAAGTGCGAAAAGTGTTTTTTCAACACCAACACAAGTGCGAAAAGTGGTTTTGCCACACTAATACAAGTGCAAAAGTGGTTTCCTCCACCAACACAAGTGCGAAAAGTGGTTTTTCAACACTAACACAAGTGCGAAAAGTGGTTTTTCAACACTAACAGAAGTGCGAAAAGTGGTTTTTCAACACTAACACAAGTGCGAAAAGTGGTTTTTCAACACTAACACAAGTGCGAAAAGTGGTTTTTCCACACTAATACAAGTGCAAAAGTGGTTTCCTGCACCAACACAAGTGCGAAAAGTGGTTTTTCAACACTAACACAAGTGCGAAAAGTGATTTTCCACACTAACACAAGTGCGAAAAGTGGTTTTTCCACACTAATACAAGTGCAAAAGTGGTTTCCTGCACCAACACAAGTGCGAAAAGTGGTATTTCAACACTAACACAAGTGCGAAAAGTGGTTTTTCAACACTATCACAAGTGCAAAAAGTGTTTTTTCCACACTAATACAAGTGCAAAAGTGGTTTCCTGCACCAACACAAGTGCGAAAAGTGGTTTTTCAACACTAACACAAGTGCAAAAAGTGGTTTTTCAACACTAACACAAGTGCGAAAAGTGGTTTTTCAACACTATCACAAGTGCAAAAAGTGTTTTTTCCACACTAATACAAGTGCAAAAGTGGTTTCCTGCACCAACACAAGTGCAAAAAGTGGTTTTTCAACACTAACACAAGTGCGAAAAGTGGTTTTTCAACACTAACACAAGTGCGAAAAGTAGTTTTTCCACACTAATACAAGTGCAAAAGTGGTTTCCTGCACCAACACAAGTGCGAAAAGTGGTTTTTCAACACTAACACAAGTGCGAAAAGTTGTTTTTCCACACTAATACAAGTGCAAATGTGGTTTCCTGCACCAACACAAGTGCGAAAAGTGGTTTTTCAACACTAACACAAGTGCGAAAAGTGGTTTTTCAACACTATCACAAGTGCAAAAAGTGTTTTTTCCACACTAATACAAGTGCAAAAGTGGTTTCCTGCACCAACACAAGTGCAAAAAGTGGTTTTTCAACACTAACAGAAGTGCGAAAAGTGGTTTTTCAACACTAACACAAGTGCGAAAAGTGGTTTTTCAACACTAACACAAGTGCGAAAAGTGGTTTTTCAACACTAACACAAGTGCAAAAAGTGGTTTTTCCACACTAATACAAGTGCAAAAAGTGGTTTTTCCACACTAATACAAGTGCAAAAGTGGTTTCCTGCACCAACACAAGTGCGAAAAGTGGTTTTTCAACACTAACACAAGTGCGAAAAGTGGTTTTTCAACACTAACACAAGTGCGAAAAGTGGTTTTTCAACACTAACACAAGTGCGAAAAGTGGTTTTTCAACACTAACACAAGTGCAAAAAGTGGTTTTTCCACACTAATACAAGTGCAAAAGTGGTTTCCTGCACCAACACAAGTGCGAAAAGTGGTTTTTCAACACTAACACAAGTGCGAAAAGTGGTTTTTCAACACTATCACAAGTGCAAAAAGTGTTTTTTCCACACTATTACAAGTGCAAAAGTGGTTTCCTGCACCAACACAAGTGCGAAAAGTGGTTTTTCAACACTAACACAAGTGCGAAAAGTGGTTTTTCAACACTATCACAAGTGCAAAAAGTGTTTTTTCCACACTAATACAAGTGCAAAAGTGGTTTCCTGCACCAACACAAGTGCTAAAAGTGGTTTTTCAACACTAATACAAGTGCGAAAAGTGGTTTTTCAACACTAACACAAGTGCGAAAAGTGGTTTTTCAACACTAACACAAGTGCGAAAAGTGTTTTTCCACACTAATACAAGTGCAAAAGTGGTTTCCTGCACCAACACAAGTGCGAAAAGTGGTTTTTCAACACTAACGCAAGTGCGAAAAGTGGTTTTTCAACACTATCACAAGTGCAAAAAGTGTTTTTTCCACACTAATACAAGTGCAAAAGTGGTTTCCTGCACCAACACAAGTGCGAAAAGTGGTTTTTCAACACTAACACAAGTGCGAAAAGTTGTTTTTCAACACTATCACAAGTGCAAAAAGTGTTTTTTCCACACTAATACAAGTGCAAAAGTGGTTTCCTGCACCAACACAAGTGCTAAAAGTGGTTTTTCAACACTAATACAAGTGCGAAAAGTGTTTTTTCAACACTATCACAAGTGCGAAAGTGTTTTTTCCACACTAATACAAGTGCAAAAGTGGTTTCCTGCACCAACACAAGTGCGAAAAGTGGTTTTTCAACACTAACACAAGTGCGAAAAGTGGTTTTTCAACACTAACACAAGTGCGAAAAGTGGTTTTTCAACACTAACACAAGTGCGAAAAGTGGTTTTTCAACACTAACACAAGTGCGAAAAGTGGTTTTTCAACACTAACACAAGTGCGAAAAGTGGTTTTTCAACACTAACACAAGTGCGAAAAGTGTTTTTTCAACACTAACACAAGTGCGAAAAGTGGTTTTGCCACACTAATACAAGTGCAAAAGTGGTTTCCTCCACCAACACAAGTGCGAAAAGTGGTTTTTCAACACTAACACAAGTGCGAAAAGTGGTTTTTCAACACTAACAGAAGTGCGAAAAGTGGTTTTTCAACACTAACACAAGTGCGAAAAGTGGTTTTTCAACACTAACACAAGTGCGAAAAGTGGTTTTTCCACACTAATACAAGTGCAAAAGTGGTTTCCTGCACCAACACAAGTGCGAAAAGTGGTTTTTCAACACTAACACAAGTGCGAAAAGTGATTTTCCACACTAACACAAGTGCGAAAAGTGGTTTTTCCACACTAATACAAGTGCAAAAGTGGTTTCCTGCACCAACACAAGTGCGAAAAGTGGTATTTCAACACTAACACAAGTGCGAAAAGTGGTTTTTCAACACTAACACAAGTGCGAAAAGTTGTTTTTCCACACTAATACAAGTGCAAAAGTGGTTTCCTGCACCAACACAAGTGTGAAAAGTGGTTTTTCAACACTAACACAAGTGCGAAAAGTGTTTTTTCCACACTAATACAAGTGCAAAAGTGGTTTCCTGCACCAACACAAGTGCGAAAAGTGGTTTTTCAACACTAACACAAGTGCGAAAAGTGGTTTTTCAACACTAACACAAGTGCGAAAAGTGGTTTTTCAACACTAACACAAGTGCGAAAAGTGGTTTTTCCACACTAATACAAGTGCAAAAGTGGTTTCCTGCACCAACACAAGTGCGAAAATTGGTTTTTCAACACTAACACAAGTGCGAAAAGTGGTTTTTCAACACTAACACAAGTGCAAAAAGTGGTTTTTCCACACTAATACAAGTGCAAAAGTGGTTTCCTTCACCAACACAAGTGCGAAAAGTGGTTTTTCAACACTAACACAAGTGCGAAAAGTGGTTTTTCAACACTAACACAAGTGCGAAAAGTGGTTTTTCAACACTAACACAAGTGCGAAAAGTGGTTTTTCAACACTAACACAAGTGCGAAAAGTGTTTTTTCCACACTAATACAAGTGCAAAAGTGGTTTCCTGCACCAACACAAGTGTGAAAAGTGTTTTTTCAACACTAACACAAGTGCGAAAAGTGGTTTTTCAACACTAACACAAGTGCGAAAAGTGTTTTTTCAACACTAACACAAGTGCGAAAAGTGGTTTTTCCACACTAATACAAGTGCAAAAGTGGTTTCCTGCACCAACACAAGTGCGAAAAGTGGTTTTTCAACACGAACACAAGTGCGAAAAGTGGTTTTTCAAAACTATCACAAGTGCAAAAAGTGTTTTTTCCACACTAATACAAGTGCAAAAGTGGTTTCCTGCACCAACACAAGTGCGAAAAGTGGTTTTTCAACACTAACACAAGTGCGAAAAGTGGTTTTTCAACACTAACACAAGTGCGAAAAGTGGTTTTTCAACACTAACACAAGTGCGAAAAGTGGTTTTTCAACACTAACACAAGTGCGAAAAGTGGTTTTTCCACACTAATACAAGTGCAAAAGTGGTTTCCTGCACCAACACAAGTGCGAAAAGTGGTTTTTCAACACTAACACAAGTGCGAAAAGTGGTTTTTCAACACTATCACAAGTGCAAAAAGTGTTTTTTCCACACTAATACAAGTGCAAAAGTGGTTTCCTGCACCAACACAAGTGCGAAAAGTGGTTTTTCAACACTAACACAAGTGCGAAAAGTGGTTTTTCCACACTAATACAAGTGCAAAAGTGGTTTCCTGCACCAACACAAGTGCGAAAAGTGGTTTTTCAACACTAACACAAGTGCGAAAAGTGGTTTTTCAACACTAACACAAGTGCGAAAATTGTTTTTTCCACACTAATACAAGTGCAAAAGTGGTTTCCTGCACCAACACAAGTGCGAAAAGTGTTTTTTCAACACTAACACAAGTGCGAAAAGTGGTTTTTCAACACTAACACAAGTGCGAAAAGTGGTTTTTCAACACCAACACAAGTGCGAAAAGTGGTTTTTCCACACTAATACAAGTGCAAAAGTGGTTTCCTGCACCAACACAAGTGCGAAAAGTGGTTTTTCAACACGAACACAAGTGCGAAAAGTGGTTTTTGAAAACTATCACAAGTGCAAAAAGTGTTTTTTCCACACTAATACAAGTGCAAAAGTGGTTTCCTGCACCAACACAAGTGCGAAAAGTGGTTTTTCAACACTAACACAAGTGCGAAAAGTGGTTTTTCAACACTAACACAAGTGCGAAAAGTGGTTTTTCAACACTAACACAAGTGCGAAAAGTGGTTTTTCAACACTAACACAAGTGCGAAAAGTGGTTTTTCCACACTAATACAAGTGCGAAAAGTGGTTTTTCCACACTAATACAAGTGCAAAAGTGGTTTCCTGCACCAACACAAGTGCGAAAAGTGTTTTTTCAACACTAACACAAGTGCGAAAAGTGGTTTTTCCACACTAATACAAGTGCAAAAGTGGTTTCCTGCACCAACACAAGTGCGAAAAGTGGTTTTTCAACATGAACACAAGTGCGAAAAGTGGTTTTTCAAAACTATCACAAGTACAAAAAGTGTTTTTTCCACACTAATACAAGTGCAAAAGTGGTTTCCTGCACCAACACAAGTGCGAAAAGTGGTTTTTCAACACTAACACAAGTGCGAAAAGTGGTTTTTCCACACGAATACAAGTGCAAAAGTGGTTTCCTGAACCAACACAAGTGCGAAAAGTGGTTTTTCAATACTAACACAAGTGCAAAAAGTGGTTTTTCAACACTAACACAAGTGCGAAAAGTGGTTTTTCCATACTAATACAAGTGCAAAAGTGGTTTCCTCCACCAACACAAGTGCGAAAAGTGGTTTTTCAACACTAACACAAGTGCGAAAAGTGTTTTCCTGCACTAACACAATTGCGAAAAGTGGTTTTTCAACACTAACACAAGTGCGAAAAGTGGTTTTTCAACACTAACACAAGTGCGAAAAGTGTTTTTTCCACACTAATACAAGTGCAAAAATGGTTTCCTGCACCAACACAAGTGCGAAAAGTGGTTTTTCAACACTAACATAAGTGCGAAAAGTGGTTTTTCAACACTATCACAAGTGCAAAAAGTGTTTTTTCCACACTAATACAAGTGCAAAAGTGGTTTCCTGCACCAACACAAGTGCGAAAAGTGGTTTTTCAACACTAACACAAGTGCGAAAAGTGGTTTTTGAACACTAACACAAGTGCGAAAAGTGGTTTTTCAACACTAACACAAGTGCGAAAAGTGGTTTTTCAACACTACTACAAGTGCGAAAAGTGTTTTTTCCACACCAATACAAGTGCAAAAGTGGTTTCCTGCACTAACACAATTGCGAAAAGTGGTTTTTCAACACTAACACAAGTGCGAAAAGTGGTTTTTCAACACTAACACAAGTGCGAAAAGTGGTTTTTCAACACTAACACAAGTGCGAAAAGTGGTTTTTCCACACTATCACAAGTGCAAAAAGTGTTTTTTTCACACTAATACAAGTGCAAAAGTGGTTTCCTGCACCAACACAAGTGCGAAAAGTGGTTTTTCAACACTAACACAAGTGCGAAAAGTGGTTTTTCAACACTAACACAAGTGCGAAAAGTGGTTTTTCAACACTAACACAAGTGCAAAAAGTGGTTTTTCAACACTAACACAAGTGCGAAAAGTGTTTTTTCCACACTAATACAAGTGCAAAAGTGGTTTCCTGCACCAACACAAGTGCGAAAAGTGGTTTTTCAACACTAACACAAGTGCGAAAAGTAGTTTTTCAACACTAACACAAGTGCGAAAAGTGGTTTTTCAACACTAACACAAGTGCGAGAAGTGTTTTTTCCACACTAGTACAAGTGCAAAAGTGGTTTCCTGCACCAACACAAGTGCGAAAAGTGGTTTTTCCACACTTATACAAGTGCAAAAGTGGTTTACTGCACCAACACAAGTGTGAAAAGTGGTTTTTCAACACTAACACAAGTGCGAAAAGTGGTTTTTCAACACTTTCACAAGTGCAAAAAGTGTTTTTTCCACACTAATACAAGTGCTAAAGTGGTTTCCTGCACCAACACAAGTGCGAAAAGTGGTTTTTCAACACTAACACAAGTGCGAAAAGTGGTTTTTCAACACTAACACAAGTGCGAAAAGTAGTTTTTCAACACTAACACAAGTGCGAAAAGTGTTTTTTCCACACTAATACAAGTGCAAAAGTGGTTTCCTGCACCAACACAAGTGTGCGAAAAGTGATTTTTCAACACTAACACAAGTGCGAAATGTGGTTTTTCAACACAAACACAAGTGCGAAAAGTCGTTTTTCAACACTAACACAAGTGCGAAAAGTGTTTTTTCCACACTAATACAAGTGCAAAAGTGGTTTCCTGCACCAACACAAGTGCGAAAAGTGGTTTTTCAACACTAACACAAGTGCGAAAAGTGGTTTTTCAACACTAACACAAGTGCGAAAAGTGGTTTTTCAACACTAACGCAAGAGCGAAAAGTGGTTTTTCAACACTAACACAAGTGAGAAAAGTGTTTTTTCCACACTAATACAAGTGCAAAAGTGGTTTACTGCACCAACACAAGTGCGAAAAGTGGTTTTTCACCACTAACACAAGTGCGAAAAGTGGTTTTTCAACACTAACACAAGTGCGAAAAGTGGTTTTTCAACACTAACACAAGTGCGAAAAGTGGTTTTTCAACACCAACACAAGTGCGAAAAGTGGTTTTTCAACACTAACACAAGTGCGAAAAGTGGTTTTTCAACACTATCACAAGTGCAAAAAGTGTTTTTTCCACACTAATACAAGTGTAAAAGTGGTTTCCTGCACCAACACAAGTGCGAAAAGTGGTTTTTCAACACTAACACAAGTGCGAAAAGTGGTTTTTCAACACTAACACAAGTGTGAAAAGTGGTTTTTCCACACTAATACAAGTGCAAAAGTGGTTTTCTGCACCAACACTAGTGCGAAAAGTGGTTTTTCAACACTAACACAAGTGCGAAAAGTGGTTTTTCAACACTAACACAAGTGCGAAAAGTGGTTTTTCAACACTATCACAAGTGCAAAAAGTGTTTTTTCCACACTAATACAAGTGCAAAAGTGGTTTCCTGCACCAACACAAGTGCGAAAAGTGGTTTTTCAACACTAACACAAGTGCGAAAAGTGGTTTTTCCACACTAATACAAGTGCAAATGTGGTTTCCTGCACCAACACAAGTGCGAAAAGTGGTTTTTCAACACTAACACAAGTGCGAAAAGTGGTTTTTCAACACTATCACAAGTGCAAAAAGTGTTTTTTCCACACTAATACAAGTGCAAAAGTGGTTTCCTGCACCAACACAAGTGCAAAAAGTGGTTTTTCAACACTAACAGAAGTGCGAAAAGTGGTTTTTCAACACTAACACAAGTGCGAAAAGTGGTTTTTCAACACTAACACAAGTGCGAAAAGTGGTTTTTCAACACTAACACAAGTGCAAAAAGTGGTTTTTCCACACTAATACAAGTGCAAAAGTGGTTTCCTGCACCAACACAAGTGCGAAAAGTGGTTTTTCAACACTAATACAAGTGCGAAAAGTGGTTTTTCAACACTAACACAAGTGCGAAAAGTGGTTTTTCAACACTAACACAAGTGCGAAAAGTGTTTTTCCACACTAAAACAAGTGCAAAAGTGGTTTCCTGCACCAACACAAGTGCGAAAAGTGGTTTTTCAACACTAACACAAGTGCGAAAAGTGGTTTTTCAACACTAACACAAGTGCGAAAAGTGGTTTTTCAACACTATCACAAGTGCAAAAAGCGTTTTTTCCACACTAATACAAATGCAAATGTGGTTTCCTGCACCAACACAAGTGCGAAAAGTGGTTTTTCAACACTAACACAAGTGCGAAAAGTTGTTTTTCAACACTATCACAAATGCGAAAAGTGTTTTTTCCACACTAATACAAGTGCAAAAGTGGTTTCCTGCACCAACACAAGTGCGAAAAGTGGTTTTTCAACACTAACACAAGTGCGAAAAGTGGTTTTTCAACACTAACACAAGTGCGAAAAGTGGTTTTTCAACACTAACACAAGTGCGAAAAGTGGTTTTTCAACACTAACACAAGTGCAAAAAGTGGTTTTTCCACACTAATACAATTGCAAAAGTGGTTTCCTGCACCAACACAAGTGCGAAAAGTGGTTTTTCAACACTAACACAAGTGCGAAAAGTGGTTTTTCAACACTAACACAAGTGCGAAAAGTAGTTTTTCAACACTATCACAAGTGCAAAAAGTGTTTTTTCCACACTAATACAAGTGCAAAAGTGGTTTCCTGCACCAACACAAGTGCGAAAAGTGGTTTTTCAACACTAACACAAGTGCGAAAAGTGGTTTTTCCACACTAATACAAGTGCAAATGTGGTTTCCTGCACCAACACAAGTGCGAAAAGTGGTTTTTCAACACTAACACAAGTGCGAAAAGTGGTTTTTCAACACTATCACAAGTGCAAAAAGTGTTTTTTCCACACTAATACAAGTGCAAAAGTGGTTTCCTGCACCAACACAAGTGCAAAAAGTGGTTTTTCAACACTAACAGAAGTGCGAAAAGTGGTTTTTCAACACTAACACAAGTGCGAAAAGTGGTTTTTCAACACTAACACAAGTGCGAAAAGTGGTTTTTCAACACTATCACAAGTGCAAAAAGCGTTTTTTCCACACTAATACAAATGCAAATGTGGTTTCCTGCACCAACACAAGTGCGAAAAGTGGTTTTTCAACACTAACACAAGTGCGAAAAGTTGTTTTTCAACACTATCACAAATGCGAAAAGTGTTTTTTCCACACTAATACAAGTGCAAAAGTGGTTTCCTGCACCAACACAAGTGCGAAAAGTGGTTTTTCAACACTAACACACGTGCGAAAAGTGGTTTTTCAACACTAACACAAGTGCGAAAAGTGGTTTTTCAACACTAACACAAGTGCGAAAAGTGGTTTTTCAACACTAACACAAGTGCAAAAAGTGGTTTTTCCACACTAATACAAGTGCAAAAGTGGTTTCCTGCACCAACACAAGTGCGAAAAGTGGTTTTTCAACACTAACACAAGTGCGAAAAGTGGTTTTTCAACACTAACACAAGTGCGAAAAGTGGTTTTTCAACACTATCACAAGTGCAAAAAGTGTTTTTTCCACACTAATACAAGTGCAAAAGTGGTTTCCTGCACCAACACAAGTGCGAAAAGTGGTTTTTCAACACTAACACAAGTGCGAAAAGTGGTTTTTCCACACTAATACAAGTGCAAATGTGGTTTCCTGCACCAACACAAGTGCGAAAAGTGGTTTTTCAACACTAACACAAGTGCGAAAAGTGGTTTTTCAACACTATCACAAGTGCAAAAAGTGTTTTTTCCACACTAATACAAGTGCAAAAGTGGTTTCCTGCACCAACACAAGTGCAAAAAGTGGTTTTTCAACACTAACAGAAGTGCGAAAAGTGGTTTTTCAACACTAACACAAGTGCGAAAAGTGGTTTTTCAACACTAACACAAGTGCGAAAAGTGGTTTTTCAACACTAACACAAGTGCAAAAAGTGGTTTTTCCACACTAATACAAGTGCAAAAGTGGTTTCCTGCACCAACACAAGTGCGAAAAGTGGTTTTTCAACACTAATACAAGTGCGAAAAGTGGTTTTTCAACACTAACACAAGTGCGAAAAGTGGTTTTTCAACACTAACACAAGTGCGAAAAGTGTTTTTCCACACTAAAACAAGTGCAAAAGTGGTTTCCTGCACCAACACAAGTGCGAAAAGTGGTTTTTCAACACTAACACAAGTGCGAAAAGTGGTTTTTCAACACTAACACAAGTGCGAAAAGTGGTTTTTCAACACTATCACAAGTGCAAAAAGCGTTTTTTCCACACTAATACAAATGCAAATGTGGTTTCCTGCACCAACACAAGTGCGAAAAGTGGTTTTTCAACACTAACACAAGTGCGAAAAGTTGTTTTTCAACACTATCACAAATGCGAAAAGTGTTTTTTCCACACTAATACAAGTGCAAAAGTGGTTTCCTGCACCAACACAAGTGCGAAAAGTGGTTTTTCAACACTAACACAAGTGCGAAAAGTGGTTTTTCAACACTAACACAAGTGCGAAAAGTGGTTTTTCAACACTAACACAAGTGCGAAAAGTGGTTTTTCAACACTAACACAAGTGCAAAAAGTGGTTTTTCCACACTAATACAAGTGCAAAAGTGGTTTCCTGCACCAACACAAGTGCGAAAAGTGGTTTTTCAACACGAACACAAGTGCGAAAAGTGGTTTTTCAACACTATCACAAGTGCAAAAAGTGTTTTTTCCACACTATTACAAGTGCAAAAGTGGTTTCCTGCACCAACACAAGTGCGAAAAGTGGTTTTTCAACACTAACACAAGTGCGAAAAGTGGTTTTTCAACACTATCACAAGTGCAAAAAGTGTTTTTTCCACACTAATACAAGTGCAAAAGTGGTTTCCTGCACCAACACAAGTGCTAAAAGTGGTTTTTCAACACTAATACAAGTGCGAAAAGTGGTTTTTCAACACTAACACAAGTGCGAAAAGTGGTTTTTCAACACTAACACAAGTGCGAAAAGTGTTTTTCCACACTAATACAAGTGCAAAAGTGGTTTCCTGCACCAACACAAGTGCGAAAAGTGGTTTTTCAACACTAACACAAGTGCGAAAAGTGGTTTTTCAACACTAACGCAAGTGCGAAAAGTGGTGTTTCAACACTATCACAAGTGCAAAAAGTGTTTTTTTCACACTAATACAAGTGCAAAAGTGGTTTCCTGCACCAACACAAGTGCGAAAAGTGATTTTTCAACACTAACACAAGTGCGAAATGTGGTTTTTCAACACAAACACAAGTGCGAAAAGTGGTTTTTCAACACTAACACAAGTGCGAAAAGTGTTTTTTCCACACTAATACAAGTGCAAAAGTGGTTTCCTGCACCAACACAAGTGCGAAAAGTGGTTTTTCAACACTAACACAAGTGCGAAAAGTGGTTTTTCAACACTAACACAAGTGCGAAAAGTGGTTTTTCAACACTAACACAAGTGCGAAAAGTGGTTTTTCAACACTAACACAAGAGCGAAAAGTGGTTTTTCAACACTAACACAAGTGAGAAAAGTGTTTTTTCCACACTAATACAAGTGCAAAAGTGGTTTACTGCACCAACACAAGTGCGAAAAGTGGTTTTTCACCACTAACACAAGTGCGAAAAGTGGTTTTTCAACACTAACACAAGTGCGAAAAGTGGTTTTTCAACACTAACACAAGTGCGAAAAGTGGTTTTTCAACACCAACACAAGTGCGAAAAGTGGTTTTTCAACACTAACACAAGTGCGAAAAGTGGTTTTTCAACACTATCACAAGTGCAAAAAGTGTTTTTTCCACACTAATACAAGTGTAAAAGTGGTTTCCTGCACCAACACAAGTGCGAAAAGTGGTTTTTCAACACTAACACAAGTGCGAAAAGTGGTTTTTCAACACTAACACAAGTGTGAAAAGTGGTTTTTCCACACTAATACAAGTGCAAAAGTGGTTTTCTGCACCAACACTAGTGCGAAAAGTGGTTTTTCAACACTAACACAAGTGCGAAAAGTGGTTTTTCAACACTAACACAAGTGCGAAAAGTGGTTTTTCAACACTATCACAAGTGCAAAAAGTGTTTTTTCCACACTAATACAAGTGCAAAAGTGGTTTCCTGCACCAACACAAGTGCGAAAAGTGGTTTTTCAACACTAACACAAGTGCAAAAAGTGGTTTTTCAACACTAACACAAGTGCGAAAAGTGGTTTTTCAACACTATCACAAGTGCAAAAAGTGTTTTTTCCACACTAATACAAGTGCAAAAGTGGTTTCCTGCACCAACACAAGTGCAAAAAGTGGTTTTTCAACACTAACACAAGTGCGAAAAGTGGTTTTTCAACACTAACACAAGTGCGAAAAGTAGTTTTTCCACACTAATACAAGTGCAAAAGTGGTTTCCTGCACCAACACAAGTGCGAAAAGTGGTTTTTCAACACTAACACAAGTGCGAAAAGTGGTTTTTCCACACTAATACAAGTGCAAATGTGGTTTCCTGCACCAACACAAGTGCGAAAAGTGGTTTTTCAACACTAACACAAGTGCGAAAAGTGGTTTTTCAACACTATCACAAGTGCAAAAAGTGTTTTTTCCACACTAATACAAGTGCAAAAGTGGTTTCCTGCACCAACACAAGTGCAAAAAGTGGTTTTTCAACACTAACAGAAGTGCGAAAAGTGGTTTTTCAACACTAACACAAGTGCGAAAAGTGGTTTTTCAACACTAACACAAGTGCGAAAAGTGGTTTTTCAACACTAACACAAGTGCAAAAAGTGGTTTTTCCACACTAATACAAGTGCAAAAGTGGTTTCCTGCACCAACACAAGTGCGAAAAGTGGTTTTTCAACACTAATACAAGTGCGAAAAGTGGTTTTTCAACACTAACACAAGTGCGAAAAGTGGTTTTTCAACACTAACACAAGTGCGAAAAGTGTTTTTCCACACTAAAACAAGTGCAAAAGTGGTTTCCTGCACCAACACAAGTGCGAAAAGTGGTTTTTCAACACTAACACAAGTGCGAAAAGTGGTTTTTCAACACTAACACAAGTGCGAAAAGTGGTTTTTCAACACTATCACAAGTGCAAAAAGCGTTTTTTCCACACTAATACAAATGCAAATGTGGTTTCCTGCACCAACACAAGTGCAAAAAGTGGTTTTTCAACACTAACACAAGTGCGAAAAGTGGTTTTTCAACACTAACACAAGTGCGAAAAGTAGTTTTTCCACACTAATACAAGTGCAAAAGTGGTTTCCTGCACCAACACAAGTGCGAAAAGTGGTTTTTCAACACTAACACAAGTGCGAAAAGTGGTTTTTCCACACTAATACAAGTGCAAATGTGGTTTCCTGCACCAACACAAGTGCGAAAAGTGGTTTTTCAACACTAACACAAGTGCGAAAAGTGGTTTTTCAACACTATCACAAGTGCAAAAAGTGTTTTTTCCACACTAATACAAGTGCAAAAGTGGTTTCCTGCACCAACACAAGTGCAAAAAGTGGTTTTTCAACACTAACAGAAGTGCGAAAAGTGGTTTTTCAACACTAACACAAGTGCGAAAAGTTGTTTTTCAACACTATCACAAATGCGAAAAGTGTTTTTTCCACACTAATACAAGTGCAAAAGTGGTTTCCTGCACCAACACAAGTGCGAAAAGTGGTTTTTCAACACTAACACAAGTGCGAAAAGTGGTTTTTCAACACTAACACAAGTGCGAAAAGTGGTTTTTCAACACTAACACAAGTGCGAAAAGTGGTTTTTCAACACTAACACAAGTGCAAAAAGTGGTTTTTCCACACTAATACAAGTGCAAAAGTGGTTTCCTGCACCAACACAAGTGCGAAAAGTGGTTTTTCAACACTAACACAAGTGCGAAAAGTGGTTTTTCAACACTATCACAAGTGCAAAAAGTGTTTTTCCACACTATTACAAGTGTAAAAGTGGTTTCCTGCACCAACACAAGTGCGAAAAGTGGTTTTTCAACACTAACACAAGTGCGAAAAGTGGTTTTTCAACACTATCACAAGTGCAAAAAGTGTTTTTTCCACACTAATACAAGTGCAAAAGTGGTTTCCTGCACCAACACAAGTGCTAAAAGTGGTTTTTCAACACTAATACAAGTGCGAAAAGTGGTTTTTCAACACTAACACAAGTGCGAAAAGTGGTTTTTCAACACTAACACAAGTGCGAAAAGTGTTTTTCCACACTAATACAAGTGCAAAAGTGGTTTCCTGCACCAACACAAGTGCGAAAAGTGGTTTTTCAACACTAACACAAGTGCGAAAAGTGGTTTTTCAACACTAACGCAAGTGCGAAAAGTGGTTTTTCAACACTATCACAAGTGCAAAAAGTGTTTTTTTCACACTAATACAAGTGCAAAAGTGGTTTCCTGCACCAACACAAGTGCGAAAAGTGGTTTTTCAACACTAACACAAGTGCGAAAAGTGGTTTTTCAACACTAACACAAGTGCGAAAAGTGGTTTTTCAACACTAACACAAGTGCAAAAAGTGGTTTTTCAACACTAACACCAAGTGCGAAAAGTGTTTTTTCCACACTAATACAAGTGCAAAAGTGGTTTCCTGCACCAACACAAGTGCGAAAAGTGGTTTTTCAACACTAACACAAGTGCGAAAAGTAGTTTTTCAACACTAACACAAGTGCAAAAAGTGGTTTTTCAACACTAACACAAGTGCGAAAAGTGTTTTTTCCACACTAGTACAAGTGCAAAAGTGGTTTCCTGCACCAACACAAGTGCGAAAAGTGGTTTTTCCACACTTATACAAGTGCAAAAGTGGTTTCCTGCACCAACACAAGTGTGAAAAGTGGTTTTTCAACACTAACACAAGTGCGAAAAGTGGTTTTTCAACACTTTCACAAGTGCAAAAAGTGTTTTTTCCACACTAATACAAGTGCTAAAGTGGTTTCCTGCACCAACACAAGTGCGAAAAGTGGTTTTTCAACACTAACACAAGTGCGAAAAGTGGTTTTTCAACACTAACACAAGTGCGAAAAGTAGTTTTTCAACACTAACACAAGTGCGAAAAGTGTTTTTTCCACACTAATACAAGTGCAAAAGTGGTTTCCTGCACCAACACAAGTGTGCGAAAAGTGATTTTTCAACACTAACACAAGTGCGAAATGTGGTTTTTCAACACAAACACAAGTGCGAAAAGTGGTTTTTCAACACTAACACAAGTGCGAAAAGTGTTTTTTCCACACTAATACAAGTGCAAAAGTGGTTTCCTGCACCAACACAAGTGCGAAAAGTGGTTTTTCAACACTAACACAAGTGCGAAAAGTGGTTTTTCAACACTAACACAAGTGCGAAAAGTGGTTTTTCAACACTAACACAAGTGCGAAAAGTGGTTTTTCAACACTAACACAAGAGCGAAAAGTGGTTTTTCAACACTAACACAAGTGAGAAAAGTGTTTTTTCCACACTAATACAAGTGCAAAAGTGGTTTACTGCACCAACACAAGTGCGAAAAGTGGTTTTTCACCACTAACACAAGTGCGAAAAGTGGTTTTTCAACACTAACACAAGTGCGAAAAGTGGTTTTTCAACACTAACACAAGTGCGAAAAGTGGTTTTTCAACACCAACACAAGTGCGAAAAGTGGTTTTTCAACACTAACACAAGTGCGAAAAGTGGTTTTTCAACACTATCACAAGTGCAAAAAGTGTTTTTTCCACACTAATACAAGTGTAAAAGTGGTTTCCTGCACCAACACAAGTGCGAAAAGTGGTTTTTCAACACGAACACAATTGCGAAAAGTGGTTTTTCAACTCTAACACAAGTGTGAAAAGTGGTTTTTCAACACTAACACAAGTGCGAAAAGTGGTTTTTCAACACTATCACAAGTGCAAAAAGTGTTTTTTCCACACTAATACAAGTGCAAAAGTGGTTTCCTGCACCAACACAAGTGCAAAAAGTGGTTTTTCAACACTAACACAAGTGCGAAAAGTGGTTTTTCAACACAAACACAAGTGCGAAAAGTAGTTTTTCCACACTAATACAAGTGCAAAAGTGGTTTCCTGCACCAACACAAGTGCGAAAAGTGGTTTTTCAACACTAACACAAGTGCGAAAAGTGGTTTTTCCACACTAATACAAGTGCAAATGTGGTTTCCTGCACCAACACAAGTGCGAAAAGTGGTTTTTCAACACTAACACAAGTGCGAAAAGTGGTTTTTCAACACTATCACAAGTGCAAAAAGTGTTTTTTCCACACTAATACAAGTGCAAAAGTGGTTTCCTGCACCAACACAAGTGCAAAAAGTGGTTTTTCAACACTAACAGAAGTGCGAAAAGTGGTTTTTCAACACTAACACAAGTGCGAAAAGTGGTTTTTCAACACTAACACAAGTGCGAAAAGTGGTTTTTCAACACTAACACAAGTGCAAAAAGTGGTTTTTCCACACTAATACAAGTGCAAAAGTGGTTTCCTGCACCAACACAAGTGCGAAAAGTGGTTTTTCAACACTAACACAAGTGCGAAAAGTGGTTTTTCAACACTATCACAAGTGCAAAAAGTGTTTTTCCACACTATTACAAGTGCAAAAGTGGTTTCCTGCACCAACACAAGTGCGAAAAGTGGTTTTTCAACACTAACACAAGTGCGAAAAGTGGTTTTTCAACACTATCACAAGTGCAAAAAGTGTTTTTTCCACACTAATACAAGTGCAAAAGTGGTTTCCTGCACCAACACAAGTGCTAAAAGTGGTTTTTCAACACTAATACAAGTGCGAAAAGTGGTTTTTCAACACTAACACAAGTGCGAAAAGTGGTTTTTCAACACTAACACAAGTGCGAAAAGTGTTTTTCCACACTAATACAAGTGCAAAAGTGGTTTCCTGCACCAACACAAGTGCGAAAAGTGGTTTTTCAACACTAACACAAGTGCGAAAAGTGGTTTTTCAACACTAACGCAAGTGCGAAAAGTGGTTTTTCAACACTATCACAAGTGCAAAAAGTGTTTTTTTCACACTAATACAAGTGCAAAAGTGGTTTCCTGCACCAACACAAGTGCGAAAAGTGGTTTTTCAACACTAACACAAGTGCGAAAAGTGGTTTTTCAACACTAACACAAGTGCGAAAAGTGGTTTTTCAACACTAACACAAGTGCAAAAAGTGGTTTTTCAACACTAACACAAGTGCGAAAAGTGTTTTTTCCACACTAATACAAGTGCAAAAGTGGTTTCCTGCACCAACACAAGTGCGAAAAGTGGTTTTTCAACACTAACACAAGTGCGAAAAGTAGTTTTTCAACACTAACACAAGTGCAAAAAGTGGTTTTTCAACACTAACACAAGTGCGAAAAGTGTTTTTTCCACACTAGTACAAGTGCAAAAGTGATTTCCTGCACCAACACAAGTGCGAAAAGTGGTTTTTCCACACTTATACAAGTGCAAAAGTGGTTTCCTGCACCAACACAAGTGTGAAAAGTGGTTTTTCAACACTAACACAAGTGCGAAAAGTGGTTTTTCAACACTTTCACAAGTGCAAAAAGTGTTTTTTCCACACTAATACAAGTGCTAAAGTGGTTTCCTGCACCAACACAAGTGCGAAAAGTGGTTTTTCAACACTAACACAAGTGCGAAAAGTGGTTTTTCAACACTAACACAAGTGCGAAAAGTAGTTTTTCAACACTAACACAAGTGCGAAAAGTGTTTTTTCCACACTAATACAAGTGCAAAAGTGGTTTCCTGCACCAACACAAGTGTGCGAAAAGTGATTTTTCAACACTAACACAAGTGCGAAATGTGGTTTTTCAACACAAACACAAGTGCGAAAAGTGGTTTTTCAACACTAACACAAGTGCGAAAAGTGTTTTTTCCACACTAATACAAGTGCAAAAGTGGTTTCCTGCACCAACACAAGTGCGAAAAGTGGTTTTTCAACACTAACACAAGTGCGAAAAGTGGTTTTTCAACACTAACACAAGTGCGAAAAGTGGTTTTTCAACACTAACACAAGTGCGAAAAGTGGTTTTTCAACACCAACACAAGTGCGAAAAGTGGTTTTTCAACACTAACACAAGTGCGAAAAGTGGTTTTTCAACACTATCACAAGTGCAAAAAGTGTTTTTTCCACACTAATACAAGTGTAAAAGTGGTTTCCTGCACCAACACAAGTGCGAAAAGTGGTTTTTCAACACGAACACAAGTGCGAAAAGTGGTTTTTCAACTCTAACACAAGTGTGAAAAGTGGTTTTTCAACACTAACACAAGTGCGAAAAGTGGTTTTTCAACACTATCACAAGTGCAAAAAGTGTTTTTTCCACACTAATACAAGTGCAAAAGTGGTTTCCTGCACCAACACAAGTGCAAAAAGTGGTTTTTCAACACTAACACAAGTGCGAAAAGTGGTTTTTCAACACAAACACAAGTGCGAAAAGTAGTTTTTCTACACTAATACAAGTGCAAAAGTGGTTTCCTGCACCAACACAAGTGCGAAAAGTGGTTTTTCAACACTAACACAAGTGCGAAAAGTGGTTTTTCCACACTAATACAAGTGCAAATGTGGTTTCCTGCACCAACACAAGTGCGAAAAGTGGTTTTTCAACACTAACACAAGTGCGAAAAGTGGTTTTTCAACACTATCACAAGTGCAAAAAGTGTTTTTTCCACACTAATACAAGTGCAAAAGTGGTTTCCTGCACCAACACAAGTGCAAAAAGTGGTTTTTCAACACTAACAGAAGTGCGAAAAGTGGTTTTTCAACACTAACACAAGTGCGAAAAGTGGTTTTTCAACACTAACACAAGTGCGAAAAGTGGTTTTTCAACACTAACACAAGTGCAAAAAGTGGTTTTTCCACACTAATAGAAGTGCAAAAGTGGTTTCCTGCACCAACACAAGTGCGAAAAGTGGTTTTTCAACACTAATACAAGTGCGAAAAGTGGTTTTTCAACACTAACACAAGTGCGAAAAGTGGTTTTTCAACACTAACGCAAGTGCGAAAAGTGTTTTTCCACACTAAGACAAGTGCAAAAGTGGTTTCCTGCACCAACACAAGTGCGAAAAGTGGTTTTTCAACACTAACACAAGTGCGAAAAGTGGTTTTTCAACACTAACACAAGTGCGAAAAGTGGTTTTTCAACACTATCACAAGTGCAAAAAGCGTTTTTTCCACACTAATACAAATGCAAATGTGGTTTCCTGCACCAACACAAGTGCGAAAAGTGGTTTTTCAACACTAACACAAGTGCGAAAAGTTGTTTTTCAACACTATCACAAATGCGAAAAGTGTTTTTTCCACACTAATACAAGTGCAAAAGTGGTTTCCTGCACCAACACAAGTGCGAAAAGTGGTTTTTCAACACTAACACAAGTGCGAAAAGTGGTTTTTCAACACTAACACAAGTGCGAAAAGTGGTTTTTCAACACTAACACAAGTGCGAAAAGTGGTTTTTCAACACTAACACAAGTGCAAAAAGTGGTTTTTCCACACTAATACAAGTGCAAAAGTGGTTTCCTGCACCAACACAAGTGCGAAAAGTGGTTTTTCAACACTAACACAAGTGCGAAAAGTGGTTTTTCAACACTAACACAAGTGCGAAAAGTGGTTTTTCAACACTAACACAAGTGCAAAAAGTGGTTTTTCCACACTAATACAAGTGCAAAAGTGGTTTCCTGCACCAACACAAGTGCGAAAAGTGGTTTTTCAACACTAACACAAGTGCGAAAAGTGGTTTTTCAACACTAACACAAGTGCAAAAAGTGGTTTTTCAACACTAACACAAGTGCGAAAAGTGTTTTTTCCACACTAATACAAGTGCAAAAGTGGTTTCCTGCACCAACACAAGTGCGAAAAGTGGTTTTTCAACACTAACACAAGTGCGAAAAGTAGTTTTTCAACACTAACACAAGTGCAAAAAGTGGTTTTTCAACACTAACACAAGTGCGAAAAGTGTTTTTTCCACACTAGTACAAGTGCAAAAGTGGTTTCCTGCACCAACACAAGTGCGAAAAGTGGTTTTTCC
This sequence comes from Myxine glutinosa, assembly GCF_964187855.1. Classification (NCBI taxonomy): domain Eukaryota; kingdom Metazoa; phylum Chordata; class Myxini; order Myxiniformes; family Myxinidae; genus Myxine; species Myxine glutinosa. Next base: position 26,813 of record NW_027617087.1, on the reverse strand, counting down.
ACACTTATACAAGTGCAAAAGTGGTTTCCTGCACCAACACAAGTGTGAAAAGTGGTTTTTCAACACTAACACAAGTGCGAAAAGTGGTTTTTCAACACTTTCACAAGTGCAAAAAGTGTTTTTTCCACACTAATACAAGTGCTAAAGTGGTTTCCTGCACCAACACAAGTGCGAAAAGTGGTTTTTCAACACTAACACAAGTGCGAAAAGTGGTTTTTCAACACTAACACAAGTGCGAAAAGTAGTTTTTCAACACTAACACAAGTGCGAAAAGTGTTTTTTCCACACTAATACAAGTGCAAAAGTGGTTTCCTGCACCAACACAAGTGTGCGAAAAGTGATTTTTCAACACTAACACAAGTGCGAAATGTGGTTTTTCAACACAAACACAAGTGCGAAAAGTGGTTTTTCAACACTAACACAAGTGCGAAAAGTGTTTTTTCCACACTAATACAAGTGCAAAAGTGGTTTCCTGCACCAACACAAGTGCGAAAAGTGGTTTTTCAACACTAACACAAGTGCGAAAAGTGGTTTTTCAACACTAACACAAGTGCGAAAAGTGTTTTTTCAACACTAACACAAGTGCGAAAAGTGGTTTTTCAACACTAACACAAGAGCGAAAAGTGGTTTTTCAACACTAACACAAGTGAGAAAAGTGTTTTTTCCACACTAATACAAGTGCAAAAGTGGTTTACTGCACCAACACAAGTGCGAAAAGTGGTTTTTCACCACTAACACAAGTGCGAAAAGTGGTTTTTCAACACTAACACAAGTGCGAAAAGTGGTTTTTCAACACTAACACAAGTGCGAAAAGTGGTTTTTCAACACCAACACAAGTGCGAAAAGTGGTTTTTCAACACTAACACAAGTGCGAAAAGTGGTTTTTCAACACTATCACAAGTGCAAAAAGTGTTTTTTCCACACTAATACAAGTGTAAAAGTGGTTTCCTGCACCAACACAAGTGCGAAAAGTGGTTTTTCAACACTAACACAAGTGCGAAAAGTGGTTTTTCAACACTAACACAAGTGTGAAAAGTGGTTTTTCAACACTAACACAAGTGCGAAAAGTGGTTTTTCAACACTATCACAAGTGCAAAAAGTGTTTTTTCCACACTAATACAAGTGCAAAAGTGGTTTCCTGCACCAACACAAGTGCAAAAAGTGGTTTTTCAACACTAACACAAGTGCGAAAAGTGGTTTTTCAACACTAACACAAGTGCGAAAAGTAGTTTTTCCACACTAATACAAGTGCAAAAGTGGTTTCCTGCACCAACACAAGTGCGAAAAGTGGTTTTTCAACACTAACACAAGTGCGAAAAGTGGTTTTTCCACACTAATACAAGTGCAAATGTGGTTTCCTGCACCAACACAAGTGCGAAAAGTGGTTTTTCAACACTAACACAAGTGCGAAAAGTGGTTTTTCAACACTATCACAAGTGCAAAAAGTGTTTTTTCCACATTAATACAAGTGCAAAAGTGGTTTCCTGCACCAACACAAGTGCAAAAAGTGGTTTTTCAACACTAACAGAAGTGCGAAAAGTGGTTTTTCAACACTAACACAAGTGCGAAAAGTGGTTTTTCAACACTAACACAAGTGCGAAAAGTGGTTTTTCAACACTAACACAAGTGCAAAAAGTGGTTTTTCCACACTAATAGAAGTGCAAAAGTGGTTTCCTGCACCAACACAAGTGCGAAAAGTGGTTTTTCAACACTAATACAAGTGCGAAAAGTGGTTTTTCAACACTAACACAAGTGCGAAAAGTGTTTTTTCAACACTAACGCAAGTGCGAAAAGTGTTTTTCCACACTAAAACAAGTGCAAAAGTGGTTTCCTGCACCAACACAAGTGCGAAAAGTGGTTTTTCAACACTAACACAAGTGCGAAAAGTGGTTTTTCAACACTAACACAAGTGCGAAAAGTGGTTTTTCAACACTATCACAAGTGCAAAAAGCGTTTTTTCCACACTAATACAAATGCAAATGTGGTTTCCTGCACCAACACAAGTGCGAAAAGTGGTTTTTCAACACTAACACAAGTGCGAAAAGTTGTTTTTCAACACTATCACAAATGCGAAAAGTGTTTTTTCCACACTAATACAAGTGCAAAAGTGGTTTCCTGCACCAACACAAGTGCGAAAAGTGGTTTTTCAACACTAACACAAGTGCGAAAAGTGGTTTTTCAACACTAACACAAGTGCGAAAAGTGGTTTTTCAACACTAACACAAGTGCGAAAAGTGGTTTTTCAACACTAACACAAGTGCAAAAAGTGGTTTTTCCACACTAATACAAGTGCAAAAGTGGTTTCCTGCACCAACACAAGTGCGAAAAGTGGTTTTTCAACACTAACACAAGTGCGAAAAGTGGTTTTTCAACACTATCACAAGTGCAAAAAGTGTTTTTTCCACACTATTACAAGTGCAAAAGTGGTTTCCTGCACCAACACAAGTGCGAAAAGTGGTTTTTCAACACTAACACAAGTGCGAAAAGTGGTTTTTCAACACTAACACAAGTGTGAAAAGTGGTTTTTCAACACTAACACAAGTGCGAAAAGTGGTTTTTCAACACTATCACAAGTGCAAAAAGTGTTTTTTCCACACTAATACAAGTGCAAAAGTGGTTTCCTGCACCAACACAAGTGCAAAAAGTGGTTTTTCAACACTAACACAAGTGCGAAAAGTGGTTTTTCAACACTAACACAAGTGCGAAAAGTAGTTTTTCCACACTAATACAAGTGCAAAAGTGGTTTCCTGCACCAACACAAGTGCGAAAAGTGGTTTTTCAACACTAACACAAGTGCGAAAAGTGGTTTTTCCACACTAATACAAGTGCAAATGTGGTTTCCTGCACCAACACAAGTGCGAAAAGTGGTTTTTCAACACTAACACAAGTGCGAAAAGTGGTTTTTCAACACTATCACAAGTGCAAAAAGTGTTTTTTCCACATTAATACAAGTGCAAAAGTGGTTTCCTGCACCAACACAAGTGCAAAAAGTGGTTTTTCAACACTAACAGAAGTGCGAAAAGTGGTTTTTCAACACTAACACAAGTGCGAAAAGTGGTTTTTCAACACTAACACAAGTGCGAAAAGTGGTTTTTCAACACTAACACAAGTGCAAAAAGTGGTTTTTCCACACTAATAGAAGTGCAAAAGTGGTTTCCTGCACCAACACAAGTGCGAAAAGTGGTTTTTCAACACTAATACAAGTGCGAAAAGTGGTTTTTCAACACTAACACAAGTGCGAAAAGTGGTTTTTCAACACTAACGCAAGTGCGAAAAGTGTTTTTCCACACTAAAACAAGTGCAAAAGTGGTTTCCTGCACCAACACAAGTGCGAAAAGTGGTTTTTCAACACTAACACAAGTGCGAAAAGTGGTTTTTCAACACTAACACAAGTGCGAAAAGTGGTTTTTCAACACTATCACAAGTGCAAAAAGCGTTTTTTCCACACTAATACAAATGCAAATGTGGTTTCCTGCACCAACACAAGTGCGAAAAGTGGTTTTTCAACACTAACACAAGTGCGAAAAGTTGTTTTTCAACACTATCACAAATGCGAAAAGTGTTTTTTCCACACTAATACAAGTGCAAAAGTGGTTTCCTGCACCAACACAAGTGCGAAAAGTGGTTTTTCAACACTAACACAAGTGCGAAAAGTGGTTTTTCAACACTAACACAAGTGCGAAAAGTGGTTTTTCAACACTAACACAAGTGCGAAAAGTGGTTTTTCAACACTAACACAAGTGCAAAAAGTGGTTTTTCCACACTAATACAAGTGCAAAAGTGGTTTCCTGCACCAACACAAGTGCGAAAAGTGGTTTTTCAACACTAACACAAGTGCGAAAAGTGGTTTTTCAACACTATCACAAGTGCAAAAAGTGTTTTTTCCACACTATTACAAGTGCAAAAGTGGTTTCCTGCACCAACACAAGTGCGAAAAGTGGTTTTTCAACACTAACACAAGTGCGAAAAGTGGTTTTTCAACACTATCACAAGTGCAAAAAGTGTTTTTTCCACACTAATACAAGTGCAAAAGTGGTTTCCTGCACCAACACAAGTGCTAAAAGTGGTTTTTCAACACTAATACAAGTGCGAAAAGTGGTTTTTCAACACTAACACAAGTGCGAAAAGTGGTTTTTCAACACTAACACAAGTGCGAAAAGTGTTTTTCCACACTAATACAAGTGCAAAAGTGGTTTCCTGCACCAACACAAGTGCGAAAAGTGGTTTTTCAACACTAACACAAGTGCGAAAAGTGGTTTTTCAACACTAACGCAAGTGCGAAAAGTGGTTTTTCAACACTATCACAAGTGCAAAAAGTGTTTTTTCCACACTAATACAAGTGCAAAAGTGGTTTCCTGCACCAACACAAGTGCGAAAAGTGGTTTTTCAACACTAACACAAGTGCGAAAAGTTGTTTTTCAACACTATCACAAGTGCAAAAAGTGTTTTTTCCACACTAATACAAGTGCAAAAGTGGTTTCCTGCACCAACACAAGTGCTAAAAGTGGTTTTTCAACACTAATACAAGTGCGAAAAGTGTTTTTTCAACACTATCACAAGTGCGAAAAGTGTTTTTTCCACACTAATACAAGTGCAAAAGTGGTTTCCTGCACCAACACAAGTGCGAAAAGTGGTTTTTCAACACTAACACAAGTGCGAAAAGTGGTTTTTCAACACTAACACAAGTGCGAAAAGTGGTTTTTCAACACTAACACAAGTGCGAAAAGTGTTTTTTCCACACTAATACAACTGCAAAAGTGGTTTCCTGCACTAACAATTGCGAAAAGTGGTTTTTCAACACTAACACAAGTGCGAAAAGTGGTTTTTCAACACTAACACAAGTGCGAAAAGTGGTTTTTCAACACGAACACAAGTGCGAAAAGTGTTTTCCTGCACTAACACAATTGCGAAAAGTGGTTTTTCAACACTAACACAAGTGCGAAAAGTGGTTTTTCAACACTAACACAAGTGCGAAAAGTGTTTTTTCCACACTAATACAACTGCAAAAGTGGTTTCCTGCACTAACACAATTGCGAAAAGTGGTTTTTCAACACTAACACAAGTGCGAAAAGTGGTTTTTCAACACTAACACAAGTGCGAAAAGTGGTTTTTCAACACTAACACAAGTGCGAAAAGTGTTTTTTCCACACTAATACAAGTGCAAAAGTGGTTTCCTGCACCAACACGTGCTAAAAGTGGTTTTTCAACACTAATACAAGTGCGAAAAGTGTTTTTTCAACACTATCACAAGTGCGAAAAGTGTTTTTTCCACACTAATACAAGTGCAAAAGTGGTTTCCTGCACCAACACAAGTGCGAAAAGTGGTTTTTCAACACTAACACAGGTGCGAAAAGTGGTTTTTCAACACTAACACAAGTGCGAAAAGTGGTTTTTCAACACTAACACAAGTGCGAAAAGTGTTTTTTCCACACTAATACAACTGCAAAAGTGGTTTCCTGCACTAACAATTGCGAAAAGTGGTTTTTCAACACTAACACAAGTGCGAAAAGTGGTTTTTCAACACTAACACAAGTGCGAAAAGTGGTTTTTCAACACGAACACAAGTGCGAAAAGTGTTTTCCTGCACTAACACAATTGCGAAAAGTGGTTTTTCAACACTAACACAAGTGCGAAAAGTGGTTTTTCAACACTAACACAAGTGCGAAAAGTGTTTTTTCCACACTAATACAACTGCAAAAGTGGTTTCCTGCACTAACACAATTGCGAAAAGTGGTTTTTCAACACTAACACAAGTGCGAAAAGTGGTTTTTCAACACTAACACAAGTGCGAAAAGTGGTTTTTCAACACTATTACAAGTGCGAAAAGTGTTTTTTCCACACTAATACAACTGCAAAAGTGGTTTCCTGCACTAACACAATTGCGAAAAGTGGTTTTTCAACACTAACACAAGTGCGAAAAGTGGTTTTTCAACACTAACACAAGTGCGAAAAGTGGTTTTTCAACACTAACATAAGTGCGAAAAGTGGTTTTTCAACACTAACACAAGTGCGAAAAGTGTTTTTTCCACACTAATACAAGTGCAAAAGTGGTTTCCTGCACCAACACAAGTGCAAAAAGTGGTTTTTCAACACTAACACAAGTGCGAAAAGTGGTTTTTCAACACTAACACAAGAGCGAAAAGTGGTTTTTCAACACTAATACAAGTGCGAAAAGTGTTTTTTCCACACTAATACAACTGCAAAAGTGGTTTCCTGCACTAACACAATTGCGAAAAGTGGTTTTTCAACACTAACACAAGTGCGAAAAGTGGTTTTTCAACACTAACACAAGTGCGAAAAGTGGTTTTTCAACACTAACACAAGTGCGAAAAGTGGTTTTTCAACACGAACACAAGTGCGAAAAGTGTTTTCCTGCACTAACACAATTGCGAAAAGTGGTTTTTCAACACTAACACAAGTGCGAAAAGTGGTTTTTCAACACTAACACAAGTGCGAAAAGTGTTTTTTCCACACTAATACAAGTGCAAAAGTGGTTTCCTGCACTAACACAATTGCGAAAAGTGGTTTTTCAACACTAACACAAGTGCGAAAAGTGGTTTTTCAACACTAACACAAGTGCGAAAAGTGGTTTTTCAACACTAACACAAGTGCGAAAAGTGTTTTTTCCACACTAATACAAGTGCAAAAGTGGTTTCCTGCACTAACACAAGTGCAAAAAGTGGTTTTTCAACACTAACACAAGTGCGAAAAGTGTTTTTCAACACTAACACAAGAGCGAAAAGTGGTTTTTCAACACTAATACAAGTGCGAAAAGTGTTTTTTCCACACTAATACAACTGCAAAAGTGGTTTCCTGCACTAACACAATTGCGAAAAGTGGTTTTTCAACACTAACACAAGTGCGAAAAGTGGTTTTTCAACACTAACACAAGTGCGAAAAGTGGTTTTTCAACACTAACACAAGTGCGAAAAGTGTTTTTTCCACACTAATACAAGTGCAAAAGTGGTTTCCTGCACCAACACAAGTGCAAAAAGTGGTTTTTCAACACTAACACAAGTGCGAAAAGTGGTTTTTCAACACTAACACAAGAGCGAAAAGTGGTTTTTCAACACTAATACAAGTGCGAAAAGTGTTTTTTCCACACTAATACAACTGCAAAAGTGGTTTCCTGCACTAACACAATTGCGAAAAGTGGTTTTTCAACACTAACACAAGTGCGAAAAGTGGTTTTTCAACACTAACACAAGTGCGAAAAGTGGTTTTTCAACACTAACACAAGTGCGAAAAGTGGTTTTTCAACACGAACACAAGTGCGAAAAGTGTTTTCCTGCACTAACACAATTGCGAAAAGTGGTTTTTCAACACTAACACAAGTGCGAAAAGTGGTTTTTCAACACTAACACAAGTGCGAAAAGTGTTTTTTCCACACTAATACAAGTGCAAAAGTGGTTTCCTGCACTAACACAATTGCGAAAAGTGGTTTTTCAACACTAACACAAGTGCAAAAAGTGGTTTTTCAACACTAACACAAGTGCGAAAAGTGGTTTTTCAACACTAACACAAGTGCGAAAAGTGTTTTTTCCACACTAATACAAGTGCAAAAGTGGTTTCCTGCACTAACACAAGTGCAAAATGTGGTTTTTCAACACTAACACAAGTGCGAAAAGTGGTTTTTCAACACTAACACAAGAGCGAAAAGTGGTTTTTCAACACTAATACAAGTGCGAAAAGTGTTTTTTCCACACTAATACAACTGCAAAAGTGGTTTCCTGCACTAACACAATTGCGAAAAGTGGTTTTTCAACACTAACACAAGTGCGAAAAGTGGTTTTTCAACACTAACACAAGTGCGAAAAGTGGTTTTTCAACACTAACACAAGTGCGAAAAGTGTTTTTTCCACACTAATACAAGTGCAAAAGTGGTTTCCTGCACCAACACAAGTGCAAAAAGTGGTTTTTCAACACTAACACAAGTGCGAAAAGTGGTTTTTCAACACTAACACAAGAGCGAAAAGTGGTTTTTCAACACTAATACAAGTGCGAAAAGTGTTTTTTCCACACTAATACAACTGCAAAAGTGGTTTCCTGCACTAACACAATTGCGAAAAGTGGTTTTTCAACACGAACACAAGTGCGAAAAGTGTTTTCCTGCACTAACACAATTGCGAAAAGTGGTTTTTCAACACTAACACAAGTGCAAAAAGTGGTTTTTCAACACTAACACAAGTGCGAAAAGTGTTTTTTCCACACTAATACAACTGCAAAAGTGGTTTCCTGCACTAACACAATTGCGAAAAGTGGTTTTTCAACACTAACACAAGTGCGAAAAGTGGTTTTTCAACACTAACACAAGTGCGAAAAGTGGTTTTTCAACACTAACACAAGTGCGAAAAGTGTTTTTTCCACACTAATACAAGTGCAAAAGTGGTTTCCTGCACCAACACAAGTGCAAAAAGTGGTTTTTCAACACTAACACAAGTGCGAAAAGTGGTTTTTCAACACTAACACAAGAGCGAAAAGTGGTTTTTCAACACTAATACAAGTGCGAAAAGTGTTTTTTCCACACTAATACAACTGCAAACGTGGTTTCCTGCACTAACACAATTGCGAAAAGTGGTTTTTCAACACTAACACAAGTGCGAAAAGTGGTTTTTCAACACTAACACAAGTGCGAAAAGTGTTTTTCCACACTAATACAAGTGCAAAAGTGGTTTCCTGCACCAACACAAGTGCGAAAAGTGGTTTTTCAACACTAACACAAGTGCGAAAAGTGGTTTTTCAACACTAACGCAAGTGCGAAAAGTGGTTTTTCAACACTATCACAAGTGCAAAAAGTGTTTTTTCCACACTAATACAAGTGCAAAAGTGGTTTCCTGCACCAACACAAGTGCGAAAAGTGGTTTTTCAACACTAACACAAGTGCGAAAAGTGGTTTTTCAACACTAACACAAGTGCGAAAAGTGGTTTTTCAACACTAACACAAGTGCGAAAAGTGTTTTTTCCACACTAATACAACTGCAAAAGTGGTTTCCTGCACTAACAATTGCGAAAAGTGGTTTTTCAACACTAACACAAGTGCGAAAAGTGGTTTTTCAACACTAACACAAGTGCGAAAAGTGGTTTTTCACCATGAACACAAGTGCGAAAAGTGTTTTCCTGCACTAACACAATTGCGAAAAGTGGTTTTTCAACACTAACACAAGTGCGAAAAGTGGTTTTTCAACACTAACACAAGTGCGAAAAGTGTTTTTTCCACACTAATACAACTGCAAAAGTGGTTTCCTGCACTAACACAATTGCGAAAAGTGGTTTTTCAACACTAACACAAGTGCGAAAAGTGGTTTTTCAACACTAACACAAGTGCGAAAAGTGGTTTTTCAACACGAACACAAGTGCGAAAAGTGTTTTCCTGCACTAACACAATTGCGAAAAGTGGTTTTTCAACACTAACACAAGTGCGAAAAGTGGTTTTTCAACACTAACACAAGTGCGAAAAGTGTTTTTTCCACACTAATACAAGTGCAAAAGTGGTTTCCTGCACTAACACAATTGCGAAAAGTGGTTTTTCAACACTAACACAAGTGCGAAAAGTGGTTTTTCAACACTAACACAAGTGCGAAAAGTGGTTTTTCAACACTAACACAAGTGCGAAAAGTGTTTTTTCCACACTAATACAAGTGCAAAAGTGGTTTCCTGCACTAACACAAGTGCAAAAAGTGGTTTTTCAACACTAACACAAGTGCGAAAAGTGTTTTTCAACACTAACACAAGAGCGAAAAGTGGTTTTTCAACACTAATACAAGTGCGAAAAGTGTTTTTTCCACACTAATACAACTGCAAAAGTGGTTTCCTGCACTAACACAATTGCGAAAAGTGGTTTTTCAACACTAACACAAGTGCGAAAAGTGGTTTTTCAACACTAACACAAGTGCGAAAAGTGGTTTTTCAACACTAACACAAGTGCGAAAAGTGTTTTTTCCACACTAATACAAGTGCAAAAGTGGTTTCCTGCACCAACACAAGTGCAAAAAGTGGTTTTTCAACACTAACACAAGTGCGAAAAGTGGTTTTTCAACACTAACACAAGAGCGAAAAGTGGTTTTTCAACACTAATACAAGTGCGAAAAGTGTTTTTTCCACACTAATACAACTGCAAAAGTGGTTTCCTGCACTAACACAATTGCGAAAAGTGGTTTTTCAACACTAACACAAGTGCGAAAAGTGGTTTTTCAACACTAACACAAGTGCGAAAAGTGGTTTTTCAACACTAACACAAGTGCGAAAAGTGGTTTTTCAACACGAACACAAGTGCGAAAAGTGTTTTCCTGCACTAACACAATTGCGAAAAGTGGTTTTTCAACACTAACACAAGTGCGAAAAGTGGTTTTTCAACACTAACACAAGTGCGAAAAGTGTTTTTTCCACACTAATACAAGTGCAAAAGTGGTTTCCTGCACTAACACAATTGCGAAAAGTGGTTTTTCAACACTAACACAAGTGCGAAAAGTGGTTTTTCAACACTAACACAAGTGCGAAAAGTGGTTTTTCAACACTAACACAAGTGCGAAAAGTGTTTTTTCCACACTAATACAAGTGCAAAAGTGGTTTCCTGCACTAACACAAGTGCAAAATGTGGTTTTTCAACACTAACACAAGTGCGAAAAGTGGTTTTTCAACACTAACACAAGAGCGAAAAGTGGTTTTTCAACACTAATACAAGTGCGAAAAGTGTTTTTTCCACACTAACACAATTGCGAAAAGTGGTTTTTCAACACTAACACAAGTGCGAAAAGTGGTTTTTCAACACTAACACAATTGCGAAAAGTGGTTTTTCAACACTAACACAAGTGCGAAAAGTGGTTTTTCAACACTAACACAAGTGCGAAAAGTGTTTTTTCCACACTAATACAAGTGCAAAAGTGGTTTCCTGCACCAACACAAGTGCAAAAAGTGGTTTTTCAACACTAACACAAGTGCGAAAAGTGGTTTTTCAACACTAACACAAGAGCGAAAAGCGGTTTTTCAACACTAATACAAGTGCGAAAAGTGTTTTTTCCACACTAATACAACTGCAAAAGTGGTTTCCTGCACTAACACAATTGCGAAAAGTGGTTTTTCAACACGAACACAAGTGCGAAAAGTGTTTTCCTGCACTAACACAATTGCGAAAAGTGGTTTTTCAACACTAACACAAGTGCAAAAAGTGGTTTTTCAACACTAACACAAGTGCGAAAAGTGTTTTTTCCACACTAATACAACTGCAAAAGTGGTTTCCTGCACTAACACAATTGCGAAAAGTGGTTTTTCAACACTAACACAAGTGCGAAAAGTGGTTTTTCAACACTAACACAAGTGCGAAAAGTGGTTTTTCAACACTAACACAAGTGCGAAAAGTGTTTTTTCCACACTAATACAAGTGCAAAAGTGGTTTCCTGCACCAACACAAGTGCAAAAAGTGGTTTTTCAACACTAACACAAGTGCGAAAAGTGGTTTTTCAACACTAACACAAGAGCGAAAAGTGGTTTTTCAACACTAATACAAGTGCGAAAAGTGTTTTTTCCACACTAATACAACTGCAAACGTGGTTTCCTGCACTAACACAATTGCGAAAAGTGGTTTTTCAACACTAACACAAGTGCGAAAAGTGGTTTTTCAACACTAACACAAGTGCGAAAAGTGTTTTTCCACACTAATACAAGTGCAAAAGTGGTTTCCTGCACCAACACAAGTGCGAAAAGTGGTTTTTCAACACTAACACAAGTGCGAAAAGTGGTTTTTCAACACTAACGCAAGTGCGAAAAGTGGTTTTTCAACACTATCACAAGTGCAAAAAGTGTTTTTTCCACACTAATACAAGTGCAAAAGTGGTTTCCTGCACCAACACAAGTGCAAAAAGTGGTTTTTCAACACTAACACAAGTGCGAAAAGTTGTTTTTCAACACTATCACAAGTGCAAAAAGTGTTTTTTCCACACTAATACAAGTGCAAAAGTGGTTTCCTGCACCAACACAAGTGCTAAAAGTGGTTTTTCAACACTAATACAAGTGCGAAAAGTGTTTTTTCAACACTATCACAAGTGCGAAAAGTGTTTTTTCCACACTAATACAAGTGCAAAAGTGGTTTCCTGCACCAACACAAGTGCGAAAAGTGGTTTTTCAACACTAACACAAGTGCGAAAAGTGGTTTTTCAACACTAACACAAGTGCGAAAAGTGGTTTTTCAACACTAACACAAGTGCGAAAAGTGTTTTTTCCACACTAATACAACTGCAAAAGTGGTTTCCTGCACTAACAATTGCGAAAAGTGGTTTTTCAACACTAACACAAGTGCGAAAAGTGTTTTTTCCACACTAATACAAGTGCAAAAGTGGTTTCCTGCACTAACACAAGTGCAAAATGTGGTTTTTCAACACTAACACAAGTGCGAAAAGTGGTTTTTCAACACTAACACAAGAGCGAAAAGTGGTTTTTCAACACTAACACAAGTGCGAAAAGTGTTTTTTCCACACTAATACAACTGCAAAAGTGGTTTCCTGCACTAACACAATTGCGAAAAGTGGTTTTTCAACACTAACACAAGTGCGAAAAGTGGTTTTTCAACACTAACACAAGTGCGAAAAGTGGTTTTTCAACACTAACACAAGTGCGAAAAGTGTTTTTTCCACACTAATACAAGTGCAAAAGTGGTTTCCTGCACCAACACAAGTGCTAAAAGTGGTTTTTCAACACTAATACAAGTGCGAAAAGTGTTTTTTCAACACTATCACAAGTGCGAAAAGTGTTTTTTCCACACTAATACAAGTGCAAAAGTGGTTTCCTGCACCAACACAAGTGCGAAAAGTGGTTTTTCAACACTAACACAAGTGCGAAAAGTGGTTTTTCAACACTAACACAAGTGCGAAAAGTGGTTTTTCAACACTAACACAAGTGCGAAAAGTGTTTTTTCCACACTAATACAACTGCAAAAGTGGTTTCCTGCACTAACAATTGCGAAAAGTGGTTTTTCAACACTAACACAAGTGCGAAAAGTGGTTTTTCAACACTAACACAAGTGCGAAAAGTGGTTTTTCAACACGAACACAAGTGCGAAAAGTGTTTTCCTGCACTAACACAATTGCGAAAAGTGGTTTGACAACACTAACACAAGTGCAAAAAGTGGTTTTTCAACACTAACACAAGTGCGAAAAGTGTTTTTTCCACACTAATACAACTGCAAAAGTGGTTTCCTGCACTAACACAATTGCGAAAAGTGGTTTTTCAACACTAACACAAGTGCGAAAAGTGGTTTTTCAACACTAACACAAGTGCGAAAAGTGGTTTTTCAACACTAACACAAGTGCGAAAAGTGTTTTTTCCACACTAATACAAGTGCAAAAGTGGTTTCCTGCACCAACACAAGTGTGCGAAAAGTGATTTTTCAACACTAACACAAGTGCGAAATGTGGTTTTTCAACACAAACACAAGTGCGAAAAGTGGTTTTTCAACACTAACACAAGTGCGAAAAGTGTTTTTTCCACACTAATACAAGTGCAAAAGTGGTTTCCTGCACCAACACAAGTGCGAAAAGTGGTTTTTCAACACTAACACAAGTGCGAAAAGTGGTTTTTCAACACTAACACAAGTGCGAAAAGTGGTTTTTCAACACTAACACAAGTGCGAAAAGTGGTTTTTCAACACTAACACAAGAGCGAAAAGTGGTTTTTCAACACTAACACAAGTGAGAAAAGTGTTTTTTCCACACTAATACAAGTGCAAAAGTGGTTTACTGCACCAACACAAGTGCGAAAAGTGGTTTTTCACCACTAACACAAGTGCGAAAAGTGGTTTTTCAACACTAACACAAGTGCGAAAAGTGGTTTTTCAACACTAACACAAGTGCAAAAAGTGGTTTTTCCACACTAATAGAAGTGCAAAAGTGGTTTCCTGCACCAACACAAGTGCGAAAAGTGGTTTTTCAACACTAATACAAGTGCGAAAAGTGGTTTTTCAACACTAACACAAGTGCGAAAAGTGGTTTTTCAACACTAACGCAAGTGTGAAAAGTGTTTTTCCACACTAAAACAAGTGCAAAAGTGGTTTCCTGCACCAACACAAGTGCGAAAAGTGGTTTTTCAACACTAACACAAGTGCGAAAAGTGGTTTTTCAACACTAACACAAGTGCGAAAAGTGGTTTTTCAACACTATCACAAGTGCAAAAAGCGTTTTTTCCACACTAATACAAATGCAAATGTGGTTTCCTGCACCAACACAAGTGCGAAAAGTGGTTTTTCAACACTAACACAAGTGCGAAAAGTTGTTTTTCAACACTATCACAAATGCGAAAAGTGTTTTTTCCACACTAATACAAGTGCAAAAGTGGTTTCCTGCACCAACACAAGTGCGAAAAGTGGTTTTTCAACACTAACACAAGTGCGAAAAGTGGTTTTTCAACACTAACACAAGTGCGAAAAGTGGTTTTTCAACACTAACACAAGTGCGAAAAGTGGTTTTTCAACACTAACACAAGTGCAAAAAGTGGTTTTTCCACACTAATACAAGTGCAAAAGTGGTTTCCTGCACCAACACAAGTGCGAAAAGTGGTTTTTCAACACTAACACAAGTGCGAAAAGTGGTTTTTCAACACTATCACAAGTGCAAAAAGTGTTTTTTCCACACTATTACAAGTGCAAAAGTGGTTTCCTGCACCAACACAAGTGCGAAAAGTGGTTTTTCAACACTAACACAAGTGCGAAAAGTGGTTTTTCAACACTATCACAAGTGCAAAAAGTGTTTTTTCCACACTAATACAAGTGCAAAAGTGGTTTCCTGCACCAACACAAGTGCTAAAAGTGGTTTTTCAACACTAATACAAGTGCGAAAAGTGGTTTTTCAACACTAACACAAGTGCGAAAAGTGGTTTTTCAACACTAACACAAGTGCGAAAAGTGTTTTTTCCACACTAATACAAGTGCAAAAGTGGTTTCCTGCACCAACACAAGTGCGAAAAGTGGTTTTTCAACACTAACACAAGTGCGAAAAGTGGTTTTTCAACACTAACGCAAGTGCGAAAAGTGGTTTTTCAACACTATCACAAGTGCAAAAAGTGTTTTTTCCACACTAATACAAGTGCAAAAGTGGTTTCCTGCACCAACACAAGTGCGAAAAGTGGTTTTTCAACACTAACACAAGTGCGAAAAGTTGTTTTTCAACACTATCACAAGTGCAAAAAGTGTTTTTTCCACACTAATACAAGTGCAAAAGTGGTTTCCTGCACCAACACAAGTGCTAAAAGTGGTTTTTCAACACTAATACAAGTGCGAAAAGTGTTTTTTCAACACTATCACAAGTGCGAAAAGTGTTTTTTCCACACTAATACAAGTGCAAAAGTGGTTTCCTGCACCAACACAAGTGCGAAAAGTGGTTTTTCAACACTAACACAAGTGCGAAAAGTGGTTTTTCAACACTAACACAAGTGCGAAAAGTGGTTTTTCAACACTAACACAAGTGCGAAAAGTGTTTTTTCCACACTAATACAACTGCAAAAGTGGTTTCCTGCACTAACAATTGCGAAAAGTGGTTTTTCAACACTAACACAAGTGCGAAAAGTGGTTTTTCAACACTAACACAAGTGCAAAAAGTGGTTTTTCAACACGAACACAAGTGCGAAAAGTGTTTTCCTGCACTAACACAATTGCGAAAAGTGGTTTTTCAACACTAACACAAGTGCGAAAAGTGGTTTTTCAACACTAACACAAGTGCGAAAAGTGTTTTTTCCACACTAATACAACTGCAAAAGTGGTTTCCTGCACTAACACAATTGCGAAAAGTGGTTTTTCAACACTAACACAAGTGCGAAAAGTGGTTTTTCAACACTAACACAAGTGCGAAAAGTGGTTTTTCAACACTAACACAAGTGCGAAAAGTGTTTTTTCCACACTAATACAAGTGCAAAAGTGGTTTCCTGCACCAACACGTGCTAAAAGTGGTTTTTCAACACTAATACAAGTGCGAAAAGTGTTTTTTCAACACTATCACAAGTGCGAAAAGTGTTTTTTCCACACTAATACAAGTGCAAAAGTGGTTTCCTGCACCAACACAAGTGCGAAAAGTGGTTTTTCAACACTAACACAAGTGCGAAAAGTGGTTTTTCAACACTAACACAAGTGCGAAAAGTGGTTTTTCAACACTAACACAAGTGCGAAAAGTGTTTTTTCCACACTAATACAACTGCAAAAGTGGTTTCCTGCACTAACAATTGCGAAAAGTGGTTTTTCAACACTAACACAAGTGCGAAAAGTGGTTTTTCAACACTAACACAAGTGCGAAAAGTGGTTTTTCAACACGAACACAAGTGCGAAAAGTGTTTTCCTGCACTAACACAATTGCGAAAAGTGGTTTTTCAACACTAACACAAGTGCGAAAAGTGGTTTTTCAACACTAACACAAGTGCGAAAAGTGTTTTTTCCACACTAATACAACTGCAAAAGTGGTTTCCTGCACTAACACAATTGCGAAAAGTGGTTTTTCAACACTAACACAAGTGCGAAAAGTGGTTTTTCAACACTAACACAAGTGCGAAAAGTGGTTTTTCAACACTAACACAAGTGCGAAAAGTGTTTTTTCCACACTAATACAAGTGCAAAAGTGGTTTCCTGCACCAACACAAGTGCAAAAAGTGGTTTTTCAACACTAACACAAGTGCGAAAAGTGGTTTTTCAACACTAACACAAGAGCGAAAAGTGGTTTTTCAACACTATTACAAGTGCGAAAAGTGTTTTTTCCACACTAATACAACTGCAAAAGTGGTTTCCTGCACTAACACAATTGCGAAAAGTGGTTTTTCAACACTAACACAAGTGCGAAAAGTGGTTTTTCAACACTAACACAAGTGCGAAAAGTGGTTTTTCAACACTAACACAAGTGCGAAAAGTGGTTTTTCAACACTAACACAAGTGCGAAAAGTGTTTTTTCCACACTAATACAAGTGCAAAAGTGGTTTCCTGCACCAACACAAGTGCAAAAAGTGGTTTTTCAACACTAACACAAGTGCGAAAAGTGGTTTTTCAACACTAACACAAGAGCGAAAAGTGGTTTTTCAACACTAATACAAGTGCGAAAAGTGTTTTTTCCACACTAATACAACTGCAAAAGTGGTTTCCTGCACTAACACAATTGCGAAAAGTGGTTTTTCAACACTAACACAAGTGCGAAAAGTGGTTTTTCAACACTAACACAAGTGCGAAAAGTGGTTTTTCAACACTAACACAAGTGCGAAAAGTGGTTTTTCAACACGAACACAAGTGCGAAAAGTGTTTTCCTGCACTAACACAATTGCGAAAAGTGGTTTTTCAACACTAACACAAGTGCGAAAAGTGGTTTTTCAACACTAACACAAGTGCGAAAAGTGTTTTTTCCACACTAATACAAGTGCAAAAGTGGTTTCCTGCACTAACACAATTGCGAAAAGTGGTTTTTCAACACTAACACAAGTGCGAAAAGTGGTTTTTCAACACTAACACAAGTGCGAAAAGTGGTTTTTCAACACTAACACAAGTGCGAAAAGTGTTTTTTCCACACTAATACAAGTGCAAAAGTGGTTTCCTGCACTAACACAAGTGCAAAAAGTGGTTTTTCAACACTAACACAAGTGCGAAAAGTGTTTTTCAACACTAACACAAGAGCGAAAAGTGGTTTTTCAACACTAATACAAGTGCGAAAAGTGTTTTTTCCACACTAATACAACTGCAAAAGTGGTTTCCTGCACTAACACAATTGCGAAAAGTGGTTTTTCAACACTAACACAAGTGCGAAAAGTGGTTTTTCAACACTAACACAAGTGCGAAAAGTGGTTTTTCAACACTAACACAAGTGCGAAAAGTGTTTTTTCCACACTAATACAAGTGCAAAAGTGGTTTCCTGCACCAACACAAGTGCAAAAAGTGGTTTTTCAACACTAACACAAGTGCGAAAAGTGGTTTTTCAACACTAACACAAGAGCGAAAAGTGGTTTTTCAACACTAATACAAGTGCGAAAAGTGTTTTTTCCACACTAATACAACTGCAAAAGTGGTTTCCTGCACTAACACAATTGCGAAAAGTGGTTTTTCAACACTAACACAAGTGCGAAAAGTGGTTTTTCAACACTAACACAAGTGCGAAAAGTGGTTTTTCAACACTAACACAAGTGCGAAAAGTGGTTTTTCCACACTAATACAAGTGCAAAAGTGGTTTCCTGCACTAACACAAGTGCAAAATGTGGTTTTTCAACACTAACACAAGTGCGAAAAGTGGTTTTTCAACACTAACACAAGAGCGAAAAGTGGTTTTTCAACACTAATACAAGTGCGAAAAGTGTTTTTTCCACACTAATACAACTGCAAAAGTGGTTTCCTGCACTAACACAATTGCGAAAAGTGGTTTTTCAACACTAACACAAGTGCGAAAAGTGGTTTTTCAACACTAACACAAGTGCGAAAAGTGGTTTTTCAACACTAACACAAGTGCGAAAAGTGTTTTTTCCACACTAATACAAGTGCAAAAGTGGTTTCCTGCACCAACACAAGTGCAAAAAGTGGTTTTTCAACACTAACACAAGTGCGAAAAGTGGTTTTTCAACACTAACACAAGAGCGAAAAGTGGTTTTTCAACACTAATACAAGTGCGAAAAGTGTTTTTTCCACACTAATACAACTGCAAAAGTGGTTTCCTGCACTAACACAATTGCGAAAAGTGGTTTTTCAACACGAACACAAGTGCGAAAAGTGTTTTCCTGCACTAACACAATTGCGAAAAGTGGTTTTTCAACACTAACACAAGTGCAAAAAGTGGTTTTTCAACACTAACACAAGTGCGAAAAGTGTTTTTTCCACACTAATACAACTGCAAAAGTGGTTTCCTGCACTAACACAATTGCGAAAAGTGGTTTTCAACACTAACACAAGTGCGAAAAGTGGTTTTTCAACACTAACACAAGTGCGAAAAGTGGTTTTTCAACACTAACACAAGTGCGAAAAGTGTTTTTTCCACACTAATACAAGTGCAAAAGTGGTTTCCTGCACCAACACAAGTGCAAAAAGTGGTTTTTCAACACTAACACAAGTGCGAAAAGTGGTTTTTCAACACTAACACAAGAGCGAAAAGTGGTTTTTCAACACTAATACAAGTGCGAAAAGTGTTTTTTCCACACTAATACAACTGCAAACGTGGTTTCCTGCACTAACACAATTGCGAAAAGTGGTTTTTCAACACTAACACAAGTGCGAAAAGTGGTTTTTCAACACTAACACAAGTGCGAAAAGTGTTTTTCCACACTAATACAAGTGCAAAAGTGGTTTCCTGCACCAACACAAGTGCGAAAAGTGGTTTTTCAACACTAACACAAGTGCGAAAAGTGGTTTTTCAACACTAACGCAAGTGCGAAAAGTGGTTTTTCAACACTATCACAAGTGCAAAAAGTGTTTTTTCCACACTAATACAAGTGCAAAAGTGGTTTCCTGCACCAACACAAGTGCAAAAAGTGGTTTTTCAACACTAACACAAGTGCGAAAAGTTGTTTTTCAACACTATCACAAGTGCAAAAAGTGTTTTTTCCACACTAATACAAGTGCAAAAGTGGTTTCCTGCACCAACACAAGTGCTAAAAGTGGTTTTTCAACACTAATACAAGTGCGAAAAGTGTTTTTTCAACACTATCACAAGTGCGAAAAGTGTTTTTTCCACACTAATACAAGTGCAAAAGTGGTTTCCTGCACCAACACAAGTGCGAAAAGTGGTTTTTCAACACTAACACAAGTGCGAAAAGTGGTTTTTCAACACTAACATAAGTGCGAAAAGTGGTTTTTCAACACTAACACAAGTGCGAAAAGTGTTTTTTCCACACTAATACAACTGCAAAAGTGGTTTCCTGCACTAACAATTGCGAAAAGTGGTTTTTCAACACTAACACAAGTGCGAAAAGTGGTTTTTCAACACTAACACAAGTGCGAAAAGTGGTTTTTCACCATGAACACAAGTGCGAAAAGTGTTTTCCTGCACTAACACAATTGCGAAAAGTGGTTTTTCAACACTAACACAAGTGCAAAAAGTGGTTTTTCAACACTAACACAAGTGCGAAAAGTGTTTTTTCCACACTAATACAACTGCAAAAAGTGGTTTCCTGCACTAACACAATTGCGAAAAGTGGTTTTTCAACACTAACACAAGTGCGAAAAGTGGTTTTTCAACACTAACACAAGTGCGAAAAGTGGTTTTTCAACACTAACACAAGTGCGAAAAGTGTTTTTTCCACACTAATACAAGTGCAAAAGTGGTTTCCTGCACCAACACAAGTGCTAAAAGTGGTTTTTCAACACTAATACAAGTGCGAAAAGTGTTTTTTCAACACTATCACAAGTGCGAAAAGTGTTTTTTCCACACTAATACAAGTGCAAAAGTGGTTTCCTGCACCAACACAAGTGCGAAAAGTGGTTTTTCAACACTAACACAAGTGCGAAAAGTGGTTTTTCAACACTAACACAAGTGCGAAAAGTGGTTTTTCAACACTAACACAAGTGCGAAAAGTGTTTTTTCCACACTAATACAACTGCAAAAGTGGTTTCCTGCACTAACAATTGCGAAAAGTGGTTTTTCAACACTAACACAAGTGCGAAAAGTGGTTTTTCAACACTAACACAAGTGCGAAAAGTGGTTTTTCAACACGAACACAAGTGCGAAAAGTGTTTTCCTGCACTAACACAATTGCGAAAAGTGGTTTTTCAACACTAACACAAGTGCGAAAAGTGGTTTTTCAACACTAACACAAGTGCGAAAAGTGTTTTTTCCACACTAATACAACTGCAAAAGTGGTTTCCTGCACTAACACAATTGCGAAAAGTGGTTTTTCAACACTAACACAAGTGCGAAAAGTGGTTTTTCAACACTAACACAAGTGCGAAAAGTGTTTTTTCCACACTAATACAAGTGCAAAAGTGGTTTCCTGCACCAACACAAGTGTGCGAAAAGTGATTTTTCAACACTAACACAAGTGCGAAATGTGGTTTTTCAACACAAACACAAGTGCGAAAAGTGGTTTTTCAACACTAACACAAGTGCGAAAAGTGTTTTTTCCACACTAATACAAGTGCAAAAGTGGTTTCCTGCACCAACACAAGTGCGAAAAGTGGTTTTTCAACACTAACACAAGTGCGAAAAGTGGTTTTTCAACACTAACACAAGTGCGAAAAGTGGTTTTTCAACACTAACACAAGTGCGAAAAGTGGTTTTTCAACACTAACACAAGAGCGAAAAGTGGTTTTTCAACACTAACACAAGTGAGAAAAGTGTTTTTTCCACACTAATACAAGTGCAAAAGTGGTTTACTGCACCAACACAAGTGCGAAAAGTGGTTTTTCACCACTAACACAAGTGCGAAAAGTGGTTTTTCAACACTAACACAAGTGCGAAAAGTGGTTTTTCAACACTAACACAAGTGCGAAAAGTGGTTTTTCAACACCAACACAAGTGCGAAAAGTGGTTTTTCAACACTAACACAAGTGCGAAAAGTGGTTTTTCAACACTATCACAAGTGCAAAAAGTGTTTTTTCCACACTAATACAAGTGTAAAAGTGGTTTCCTGCACCAACACAAGTGCGAAAAGTGGTTTTTCAACACTAACACAAGTGCGAAAAGTGGTTTTTCAACACTAACACAAGTGTGAAAAGTGGTTTTTCAACACTAACACAAGTGCGAAAAGTGGTTTTTCAACACTATCACAAGTGCAAAAAGTGTTTTTTCCACACTAATACAAGTGCAAAAGTGGTTTCCTGCACCAACACAAGTGCAAAAAGTGGTTTTTCAACACTAACACAAGTGCGAAAAGTGGTTTTTCAACACTAACACAAGTGCGAAAAGTAGTTTTTCCACACTAATACAAGTGCAAAAGTGGTTTCCTGCACCAACACAATTGCGAAAAGTGGTTTTTCAACACTAACACAAGTGCGAAAAGTGGTTTTTCCACACTAATACAAGTGCAAATGTGGTTTCCTGCACCAACACAAGTGCGAAAAGTGGTTTTTCAACACTAACACAAGTGCGAAAAGTGGTTTTTCAACACTATCACAAGTGCAAAAAGTGTTTTTTCCACACTAATACAAGTGCAAAAGTGGTTTCCTGCACCAACACAAGTGCAAAAAGTGGTTTTTCAACACTAACAGAAGTGCGAAAAGTGGTTTTTCAACACTAACACAAGTGCGAAAAGTGGTTTTTCAACACTAACACAAGTGCGAAAAGTGGTTTTTCAACACTAACACAAGTGCAAAAAGTGGTTTTTCCACACTAATAGAAGTGCAAAAGTGGTTTCCTGCACCAACACAAGTGCGAAAAGTGGTTTTTCAACACTAATACAAGTGCGAAAAGTGGTTTTTCAACACTAACACAAGTGCGAAAAGTGGTTTTTCAACACTAACGCAAGTGCGAAAAGTGTTTTTCCACACTAAAACAAGTGCAAAAGTGGTTTCCTGCACCAACACAAGTGCGAAAAGTGGTTTTTCAACACTAACACATGTGCGAAAAGTGGTTTTTCAACACTAACACAAGTGCGAAAAGTGGTTTTTCAACACTATCACAAGTGCAAAAAGCGTTTTTTCCACACTAATACAAATGCAAATGTGGTTTCCTGCACCAACACAAGTGCGAAAAGTGGTTTTTCAACACTAACACAAGTGCGAAAAGTTGTTTTTCAACACTATCACAAATGCGAAAAGTGTTTTTTCCACACTAATACAAGTGCAAAAGTGGTTTCCTGCACCAACACAAGTGCGAAAGTGGTTTTTCAACACTAACACAAGTGCGAAAAGTGGTTTTTCAACACTAACACAAGTGCGAAAAGTGGTTTTTCAACACTAACACAAGTGCGAAAAGTGGTTTTTCAACACTAACACAAGTTCAAAAAGTGGTTTTTCCACACTAATACAAGTGCAAAAGTGGTTTCCTGCACCAACACAAGTGCGAAAAGTGGTTTTTCAACACTAACACAAGTGCGAAAAGTGGTTTTTCAACACTATCACAAGTGCAAAAAGTGTTTTTTCCACACTATTACAAGTGCAAAAGTGGTTTCCTGCACCAACACAAGTGCGAAAAGTGGTTTTTCAACACTAACACAAGTGCGAAAAGTGGTTTTTCAACACTATCACAAGTGCAAAAAGTGTTTTTTCCACACTAATACAAGTGCAAAAGTGGTTTCCTGCACCAACACAAGTGCTAAAAGTGGTTTTTCAACACTAATACAAGTGCGAAAAGTGGTTTTTCAACACTAACACAAGTGCGAAAAGTGGTTTTTCAACACTAACACAAGTGCGAAAAGTGTTTTTCCACACTAATACAAGTGCAAAAGTGGTTTCCTGCACCAACACAAGTGCGAAAAGTGGTTTTTCAACACTAACACAAGTGCGAAAAGTGGTTTTTCAACACTAACGCAAGTGCGAAAAGTGGTTTTTCAACACTATCACAAGTGCAAAAAGTGTTTTTTCCACACTAATACAAGTGCAAAAGTGGTTTCCTGCACCAACACAAGTGCGAAAAGTGGTTTTTCAACACTAACACAAGTGCGAAAAGTTGTTTTTCAACACTATCACAAGTGCAAAAAGTGTTTTTTCCACACTAATACAAGTGCAAAAGTGGTTTCCTGCACCAACACAAGTGCTAAAAGTGGTTTTTCAACACTAATACAAGTGCGAAAAGTGTTTTTTCAACACTATCACAAGTGCGAAAAGTGTTTTTTCCACACTAATACAAGTGCAAAAGTGGTTTCCTGCACCAACACAAGTGCGAAAAGTGGTTTTTCAACACTAACACAAGTGCGAAAAGTGGTTTTTCAACACTAACACAAGTGCGAAAAGTGGTTTTTCAACACTAACACAAGTGCGAAAAGTGTTTTTTCCACACTAATACAACTGCAAAAGTGGTTTCCTGCACTAACAATTGCGAAAAGTGGTTTTTCAACACTAACACAAGTGCGAAAAGTGGTTTTTCAACACTAACACAAGTGCGAAAAGTGGTTTTTCAACACGAACACAAGTGCGAAAAGTGTTTTCCTGCACTAACACAATTGCGAAAAGTGGTTTTTCAACACTAACACAAGTGCGAAAAGTGGTTTTTCAACACTAACACAAGTGCGAAAAGTGTTTTTTCCACACTAATACAACTGCAAAAGTGGTTTCCTGCACTAACACAATTGCGAAAAGTGGTTTTTCAACACTAACACAAGTGCGAAAAGTGGTTTTTCAACACTAACACAAGTGCGAAAAGTGGTTTTTCAACACTAACACAAGTGCGAAAAGTGTTTTTTCCACACTAATACAAGTGCAAAAGTGGTTTCCTGCACCAACACGTGCTAAAAGTGGTTTTTCAACACTAATACAAGTGCGAAAAGTGTTTTTTCAACACTATCACAAGTGCGAAAAGTGTTTTTTCCACACTAATACAAGTGCAAAAGTGGTTTCCTGCACCAACACAAGTGCGAAAAGTGGTTTTTCAACACTAACACAAGTGCGAAAAGTGTTTTTTCCACACTAATACAAGTGCAAAAGTGGTTTCCTGCACCAACACAAGTGCTAAAAGTGGTTTTTCAACACTAATACAAGTGCGAAAAGTGTTTTTTCAACACTATCACAAGTGCGAAAAGTGTTTTTTCCACACTAATACAAGTGCAAAAGTGGTTTCCTGCACCAACACAAGTGCGAAAAGTGGTTTTTCAACACTAACACAAGTGCGAAAAGTGGTTTTTCAACACTAACATAAGTGCGAAAAGTGGTTTTTCAACACTAACACAAGTGCGAAAAGTGTTTTTTCCACACTAATACAACTGCAAAAGTGGTTTCCTGCACTAACAATTGCGAAAAGTGGTTTTTCAACACTAACACAAGTGCGAAAAGTGGTTTTTCAACACTAACACAAGTGCGAAAAGTGGTTTTTCACCATGAACACAAGTGCGAAAAGTGTTTTCCTGCACTAACACAATTGCGAAAAGTGGTTTTTCAACACTAACACAAGTGCAAAAAGTGGTTTTTCAACACTAACACAAGTGCGAAAAGTGTTTTTTCCACACTAATACAACTGCAAAAAGTGGTTTCCTGCACTAACACAATTGCGAAAAGTGGTTTTTCAACACTAACACAAGTGCGAAAAGTGGTTTTTCAACACTAACACAAGTGCGAAAAGTGGTTTTTCAACACTAACACAAGTGCGAAAAGTGTTTTTTCCACACTAATACAAGTGCAAAAGTGGTTTCCTGCACCAACACAAGTGCTAAAAGTGGTTTTTCAACACTAATACAAGTGCGAAAAGTGTTTTTTCAACACTATCACAAGTGCGAAAAGTGTTTTTTCCACACTAATACAAGTGCAAAAGTGGTTTCCTGCACCAACACAAGTGCGAAAAGTGGTTTTTCAACACTAACACAAGTGCGAAAAGTGGTTTTTCAACACTAACACAAGTGCGAAAAGTGGTTTTTCAACACTAACACAAGTGCGAAAAGTGTTTTTTCCACACTAATACAACTGCAAAAGTGGTTTCCTGCACTAACAATTGCGAAAAGTGGTTTTTCAACACTAACACAAGTGCGAAAAGTGGTTTTTCAACACTAACACAAGTGCGAAAAGTGGTTTTTCAACACGAACACAAGTGCGAAAAGTGTTTTCCTGCACTAACACAATTGCGAAAAGTGGTTTTTCAACACTAACACAAGTGCGAAAAGTGGTTTTTCAACACTAACACAAGTGCGAAAAGTGTTTTTTCCACACTAATACAACTGCAAAAGTGGTTTCCTGCACTAACACAATTGCGAAAAGTGGTTTTTCAACACTAACACAAGTGCGAAAAGTGGTTTTTCAACACTAACACAAGTGCGAAAAGTGTTTTTTCCACACTAATACAAGTGCAAAAGTGGTTTCCTGCACCAACACAAGTGTGCGAAAAGTGATTTTTCAACACTAACACAAGTGCGAAATGTGGTTTTTCAACACAAACACAAGTGCGAAAAGTGGTTTTTCAACACTAACACAAGTGCGAAAAGTGTTTTTTCCACACTAATACAAGTGCAAAAGTGGTTTCCTGCACCAACACAAGTGCGAAAAGTGGTTTTTCAACACTAACACAAGTGCGAAAAGTGGTTTTTCAACACTAACACAAGTGCGAAAAGTGGTTTTTCAACACTAACACAAGTGCGAAAAGTGGTTTTTCAACACTAACACAAGAGCGAAAAGTGGTTTTTCAACACTAACACAAGTGAGAAAAGTGTTTTTTCCACACTAATACAAGTGCAAAAGTGGTTTACTGCACCAACACAAGTGCGAAAAGTGGTTTTTCACCACTAACACAAGTGCGAAAAGTGGTTTTTCAACACTAACACAAGTGCGAAAAGTGGTTTTTCAACACTAACACAAGTGCGAAAAGTGGTTTTTCAACACCAACACAAGTGCGAAAAGTGGTTTTTCAACACTAACACAAGTGCGAAAAGTGGTTTTTCAACACTATCACAAGTGCAAAAAGTGTTTTTTCCACACTAATACAAGTGTAAAAGTGGTTTCCTGCACCAACACAAGTGCGAAAAGTGGTTTTTCAACACTAACACAAGTGCGAAAAGTGGTTTTTCAACACTAACACAAGTGTGAAAAGTGGTTTTTCAACACTAACACAAGTGCGAAAAGTGGTTTTTCAACACTATCACAAGTGCAAAAAGTGTTTTTTCCACACTAATACAAGTGCAAAAGTGGTTTCCTGCACCAACACAAGTGCAAAAAGTGGTTTTTCAACACTAACACAAGTGCGAAAAGTGGTTTTTCAACACTAACACAAGTGCGAAAAGTAGTTTTTCCACACTAATACAAGTGCAAAAGT